>NW_025110794.1:269395-345769 GCF_011392965.1 Frieseomelitta varia | reverse complement strand
TGGTTGGGATTAGGGCCCGGGCGGGTCTCGTGCGTAGTCACCTCCTCGTGGTGAGACCTGGTAATTGATATCTTTTTACAAACTTTAATATTTGTAAAACGATATCAAGCTAAGAACTACGCAACCTACAGTTCAGTTTAGATTGTGAATATTTCTTTCCATTCTTTATTTCGGTCTAAACTGAACTGTAGGGACAATTAGTTGATAAGTAAATTATTGGGCCCCCAGCGGGCCACCGATGGAGGACGAGGGACATGGCAGGGACATCGTGGGATGCGTGCGTCGTAGCTTTAAGTTGCGTGCGTTTAGTTTTAGTTAATTATAAGATCGTCAATATCTGGAACAACGAGGGATCTCGCAGGGACATCGTGGGATGCGTGCGTCTTAGCTTTAAGTTGCGTGCGTTTAGTTTTAGTTAATTATAAAATCGTCAATATCTGGGACAACGATGGATCTCGCAGGGACATCGTGGGATGCGTGCGTTTAGTTTTAGTGAATTAGATGATAGTTATTATTTGTAAATTTACTATGAACGCATTCTGTACAAGGACACGTTTATATAACTTGAAACGAAATCAGGGATTCCTTCTCTCCGCTCTTTTTTTGTTCGCTGTTACTATTGTTACTGTTATTGCATTAGAGTAGATTTTCCAACTTTCATTGTCAGTGTGTCAAGTCGGGAACTGCAGCCTTGTTGGAAAGGACTAGGTAGGTTCTTGTACTCTAGCGTCCCATGTAATTCGGTTCCAGTAATAGAGGATGAAGTGATCCTGTCCGAACAGGCACAACAATTAAGACGAGCATAAACATTGTCTTTGTGTTGTTGTTTTTTACTTCGAATTTCGAGCTACGTTTTACTTTATTTGAGAACTGAACAATTTCATATATTAAAATTAAAACAGTAAAATTATTTTAACTATTAAATACGTAGATTCTTAATAAATTGTTGTTGAATTTAGTATTATAATTGTTAAGAATTACACAGTATAAAGTTAAGGAATCAACAAATAAGTAAAAAATGTTATAATAGAAGTGTATGAATAAAAGCATATAACAAAATACATACATATATATGTATATATAACAATGACTTAGCCAAGGTTATAATATCACTGGTTGGAATCGAAATTAAATTTTGTTATAAAATTATAAATGACTTTTAACATAGTATGTTCCATTTAAATGTTTATGTGATATTATTTCTTTAATTGTTGAAAATTATATGTAATGACTATTTGGTTATCTTACCTCGAGTTGATGCAAAAAATACATGTTTCATCTTAAAGATACAAAACACAAACACAAGTCTAACTATTGATGTAAATTTTTACCTGAGAACTTCCGAATGGTACGTCTTTCTGAATAATTCTTCTGAATAACACTTTCTTTTTTACAGACGAGGTGTGTTTCCTTTCCATGTTCCCGCTTTAAAATCGATCGTGAGAAATATCGATATGCTCAAGAATCGTAGGATGTGTGTTGCATATTTCACCGTTGGGGCGCTGTAATCGCACGTTTTGCAAGAAATACTGAGAATAAAAAATAAAAAACTCTGGTCTAAATCAAATACACAAAATTCATGAGTCGTAAAAAATAACGAAAATATTCATACATTAGATAAAAAATTGTCAATACTTTAAACTATTAATAATTTCGTGAAAAAAAATTGCAGAACAATTAACTTGATTTTATTTTAAAAAATGAAATCTCCACTTTAACAATCCTGAATTTATTTCGATTAAAGATATTTATTTTTACATCATGCAGCAAATGTAAAAATAAAAATACTTTTTTTCTCGAAAATGTAAAAATTCGAACATCTCGTCGAAAAAAAGTTTTCCCATCTCTGAACAACTGTTTTATGATCAAATTAATCATGATCTTATATTGAAATCTACTCTTTAAATTGAGCCCTTAAAACCTGTACGATTTCGCCATTTTACTGAGCATTAAACAGTAATTCATTAATTGTTAACAAATATAACAACAGATGAAAATAATTTACACGATACGATATAACTTTATTTATGGAAATATATACCAAACAATATTTGTGGAAACATTTTTTTGGTATTTCCAAGCTTTTATATAGTCGACTTTATAAGATTGACTCAAACTCTGAAGTTACACACTAAAATAAGTAAAAAACATTATATTTAATTCATATCTAATTATGTTGTTAAAATATATATTTCAATCAATTTTTTAATACCTTTAAATAGATATACATAATCAAATATATAATGAATTTTTCATCTCAATTTCCATCAATCACTGTTTTAAATTATTATATTCCTTTATTGATGAAGTATCACCACGTTCAATTCAATAAATAACTCTCGAAACAGATGTGACAACACTGTCCATATTTTTTAGTTTTAATTCTCATCACTAGTGCTACAGTGCAAAATTTGCCTGAATCGGTACGACAGGATGTGACACGAAAATGATAAAAGAGTCCTGAGACCGCCCTAATCGTGGGTTGAAAAAATAGATTGCATGCGAAGTCTATGTACTAGCACAGACGAGATATATGAATCTCATCTGTGGTGCTAGTAATCTGTTTCCTTGTCGATATTACAGACTTTGAGACACGAAATGCCATTTAATGTCCAGTCTGTTTTATCGTTAGTTCATGGTGCTACTACATATGTATATTGAATCAATAATGTCGCATGTGACACAAAAATGACAAGGAACAAAAAAAAAAGCATTAAATATATTGCCGTCTGTTTTAGCGTGTTCAATAATTGAATTGAACATAATTCCTACAAAAATCGTAATAAATCTCAAATGAATAAAAGACATAATCTCCAAACCGTGGGACATAAAGAAGCGTTGAATGTCATGTCTATTCTATCCTTAGTCAATGCTTTTACGTATCTACGGCGTCTTCGTAAGTTAATTACGAATATTGACATTTCGAAGAAGTTGTTGCACGTTTTTGGTTCTTATAAAACATATTGTATTTGTAATCACTTTGTGTTATATGTACAATATATGTGAAATTGAGACGTTATGTTAGGTAAATTTAAAAAAATATTTGTCTATGTATTATTTTAGTTATTTACACTTGTATGGAATAGTAAATGACATTATGATATAAATATTGTAGGGTTTCTCCAATCGCAATATTCAAACGAAATATCAGTGAAAAAAGTAGTGTAAATTGTTTCCAGAACAATATAATTAAACATGTCAACTCTAGAAGATAAGATTTTAGGCGAAAAATTACACTATTACTGTAGTAGTTCTAGTGAAGATGAAAATGATTCTACAAATTCTGATAAAGAAACAGAAAATGAGAAATATCCGCAAATCATTACAGATTCCATAGAACCATCATTTTCAGAATGGGATGGCACTTCCAGTAATACAGGACCTAAGGGTGTTATAAAAGTAAAATTGCAATTGTTAGTGAAAATTTGTACTAATTATGATATATATTTTAATCTGTTATAATCATATTTCAAGGATTGGCAACGGTACAAACAACTGCAAGTAGAAAAGAGAAAGGAACAAGAAAAAGAAAGGCTTCAGTTAATAAAGAAACTGAGTCTAACATGCCGCAGTTCTTTAGATGAGGAAAAAGAGAAAATTATGCAAAGTGATCCTGATCTTGCTGAATTACTAACTGATGAATTTCTTTTAGAGTATCAGAAACAAAGGATGAAAGAAATGCTTACAAGAACTGAGAAACTTCATTTTGGTAGAGTAATTAATTTGGAAACAGCAGATCAATTTTTAGAAGCAATTGACAATGAAGATAAATCAGTGACAATCGTTGTTCATATTTATGAACCTAATGTCCCTGGCTGTGAAGCTATGAATGGTTCTTTAATATCTGTTGCAGAAGATTATCCTTTTGTAAAATTTTGTAAAATTTTAGGTTTGTACTAGGTTTGTACACTTTACTTTTATATCATTTATACTATGATATATAACATTGCTTTTATTACAGGTTCAGTAGCTGGACTCAGTAAACATTTTAAGAAAGAAGGAGTTCCAGCTCTATTAGTTTATAAAGCTGCTCAAGTAATAGGAAATTTTGTTCACGTAACAGATTATTTAGGAGTAGACTTTTATGCTTCTGATGTTGAAGCCTTTTTAATTGAACAAGGGATGCTTATTGATAAAAACTGTATACCTGTTATCACTTCACATAATGAACATGCGTTATCTGACAGTGAATAAATGAAAGAAACAAATATTTCTCATAATTTTGAATATATTCTTCCTAATATAATTTTAAAAATTTAATGATTATCATTTATTTTTTCTTAAACAACATAAATTAAAGAATTATATTAGATATTAACAGGAAAATGTCTGAAAATAATACTTTTTATATAGAAACAAATTTATATATATATATATATATATATATATATATATATATATATATATATATATATATATATATATATATATATATATATATATATATATATATATATATATATATATATATATATATATATATAAATGCATATAAGCAGTACAAATATTTATATTTATTTTAATACAAAATATAAATTTATATGTAAATGCATCAAGAATTAATTTATTTTTGGACAAGTAATTCAAAGTTTTTCCAATATTTGTTTTTTTTTCTCAATAGCTTTGCAAAAATGTAGATAAGTTTTTAGGACTTCACTATATTCTGTATTTTGTAACTCTTCATATTGCTTTTTCAAGTTTTTCTTTTCTTTAATTTCATCCAAAGTTGCAAATAATTTTTTATCTAAGGTTGTATTCAATATTCTGTATGCATCAATTGTTACTGGGGTTTCCTTATACATTTTTATAATACATGATAACTTTGTAATCTTTGCTTGTACTTCTGCAACTTGTGCTTGCAATAATATGTGTTCTGCTTTCTCTAAGTAAATTTTACTTACGTCCTTATATTTTAAAATATTCCATTTATTCATTAAAGTCTTGCATTTCATAATATCTGCTTCATATTGACTACACAATTCTTCAATTTTATCTTTCCATTGGAATATTTGTATTTCATCAGACTCAAGTATCTTTTTACGCATATTGAAATCAATCAATCTTAGAATTTCCTTCATATTTCCTCCCAATTGTTCATACCTGAAATGTAACAACTATTTTATTCTTTTTTCTCACATCTTCAAACCTTAATCAAACCTTAATATCAATTCATGTATTTTTTCTCGTAGCAATGTTTCCACATAACATTTAATGTCTGATATTTCTTCATAACTAAAATCATATTTTGGTAAATCTGTAATTCCCAAAATATTTAATTCTTCTTGCATATTTTTTGATGTAGATGGCAAATGCATGTATATATTAAGTTCATGGATCAAAAGTAATCTTTTCAATTTGACAACAACATCATCAGACAATGTTCCTTTTACATTTATTAATGTCTCTTTTATACATTCCAAAATTAATTTATTTTTTACATGTTCTGCTATACTATCTTCGCATGAAGCAAGACACTTTATTGTTTTCTCTAAATGGTTAGATTCCTGAATATTTTTGCTTGTATTATAACTCAAATTACATTGTTGTTCAAATAAATTTTGCAATGAATCTACTCTACCAAATATTCGACTGCAATTTAAACGAGAAATTCGGGAAATATCTGAAAATAAATAAAATTTATTTTGCTACATTATAAATTTTATATTTTTATATTATATTTAATTTTAAACATTCTCACTTTGAGAATTTACATACCCAAAATTTGACTTAAATCGCTAGAACTATTCATATCAATTTCTTCTAATTTTCCCTAACTAATTACACAAGCACTTTTCAAATTCAAACGGTTAAAGAAATGATCAAAGTAATAGAGTGTGTACTGTCATACTTTTGTAAATTCTTCATAGATTTGTTAAAGTAGTTTTCATGTAGTATTAAAATAGTACATTTACTTTATCAACTAATAGATAAAGCTAAGTAATATTATAATTATATATTGATACTAATATGATAATTATAGTATGCAAAAGATATAATAAATTATATACTCGTCTTTAGAAGTACTCAAAGTACATCTGTACTCAAAGGATAGTAGATAAAGAACGTAAAAGATTGCATCTACGTTAATTCGTTCATAGCCACAGACGGCGTCTGTTGAATTGTCCTTAACCTGAAAAATGGCGGCCAATATTAATGGAGTATTCACTGAAAATTTACGAAATGCAATACTTCAAAGTAAAGTACTTATTGTGGGTGCTGGCGGAATTGGATGTGAAATATTAAAAAATCTAGTTATGACAGGATTTGTCAATATCGAAATTGTAAGTATTCTTACGTTTGTCAAAATATGTAACTATTTTCTAACCTACATTTTCCCTCCTTTGCTGGTACTCATTGTCTCCCAAACTTCAAAACCGGCATTTATATTGTTACAATATATCGCAGTAATACTATGTACAATATTATGATTTTAGAAAAATACTTATTGAAATTAAACCATTATTGTTCTAACAGCAGTAAGATTATTTTTAAACGTATATTTTATTTTCAGATTGATTTAGACACGATTGATGTTAGCAATTTAAACAGACAGTTTTTATTTCAAAAGAAACATGTAGGAAAATCAAAAGCTGATGTCGCAAGAGAAACAGCATTGACATTTAATCCCGATGCAAAAATTGTTCATTATCATGACAGTATTACAACGTATTTTCATCTTCTTATATTTTTATATTTCTGAAGTAATATATTTTATAATTAATTATGTGTCTTTACATTTACAGTTCTGATTATGGAGTATCATTTTTTAAAAAGTTTACGTTAGTTATGAATGCACTTGATAATAGAGCAGCTAGGAATCATGTAAATAGAATGTGTTTAGCAGCAGATGTACCTTTAATTGAATCTGGTACAGCTGGTTACGAGGGTCAAGTAGAACTCATAAAAAAAGGGTTAAGTCAATGTTATGAGTGTACACCAAAAGCTGCACAAAAAACTTTCCCTGGTTGTACAATTCGTAATACACCTAGTGAGCCAATTCATTGCATAGTATGGGCAAAACATTTATTCAAGTAAGTGTTTTTTAAATAACATTTCTCTTTAAGAAGGCATATAAAAGCATTCTTAAATTTTATGTAGTCAGCTATTTGGTGAAGAGGATCCTGATCAGGATGTATCTCCAGATACTGCTGATCCAGAAGCAGCAGGTAATAATATTTGAGCTTACAAATCCTTGTAAAGTAATGTACATATATAGAAATTATATATTATAGACTCTGCAGGCCAAGGTGCTTTAAACTCAGAATCAAATGAAAAAGGAAATGTTGATAGAACATCAACTAGAGGTTGGGCACAATCATGTAATTATGATTCAGAGAAATTATTTACAAAATTATTCCATGATGATATAAAATATTTGCTAAGTATGGATAATTTATGGAAGAAAAGAAGACCACCTATTCCTTTAAGTTGGAAAGAATTACCAGATGGAGGTCTGTAAAATGATTGGAATCGTCTATTTCTATTTGATTGAAAACATATATTTCATCTTACAATATTACAATTATATTACAATTTTATCAAAATCTTTTACAATATAGTACCAGGATGCAGTAAAGAAGTAAATGAACCCGGCTTAAAAGATCAACAACGTTGGAGTATTTCCAAATGTGGTACAGTATTTGCTGAGTCAGTGAAAAGTTTAAGCAATAATTTGAAAGCTTTACAAGAAAAATCACCAAACAACCATTTAGTTTGGGATAAAGATGATCAAAGTTCAATGGATTTTGTTGCTGCATGTGCCAATATAAGAGCTTACATTTTTGGTATACCTCAAAAAACGAGGTTTGATATAAAATGTAAGAAAATAATTACTAATCATTGCAGATAAAAAAATTATATGTTTTTCTAATTTTATTAATATTTTGTAGCAATGGCAGGAAATATAATTCCTGCAATCGCAACTACAAATGCGATAGTTGCCGGTTTAGTTGTTCTTCATGCGTTCCGAATTCTTGAAAATAATTTAAAGGCATGTAAATCTGTATATTTGCGTTCGAAAATGAATCATCGTAATCAGTTATTGGTACCAGAAAAAAATGTCAATCCACCAAACCCAAAATGTTATGTATGTGCACCTACACCACAGGCAGTATTAGCAATTGATACATCAAAAACGACAATCAAAGAACTTGATGAAGTAGTATTAAAAAATAGGTTGAACATGATTGCTCCAGATGTTATGATAGATGGTACTGGTAACGTTGTTATCAGCAGTGAGGAAGGTGAAACTGAAGACAATAATAATAAATTCTTAGAAGAATTAGGAATTAAAGATGGTACCATTCTTAAGGTCGATGACTTCCACCAAAATTATTCATTAACTGTAACTATAGTCTATAGAGAACGGTCAAGTTTAAAAGGCGATAGTCCTGATTTCGTCATTTTAGCCAAAGAACAAGATCTTAAACCTAAAGAAGAAGATTTAGTGAAACCATCAACTTCAAATGGCCAGGTAAATAAAGTAATATATTGGTGCTTAAAAATTTAAGAATATATATAAATTAAGAATTTTATTCAGGTGGAAATATCTGATGACAATGTAATGATTGTTGAAACCGAAACATCATCAGATGTGGCAAAGAAACGTAAAATTGAAGCTTCTGAAGAAAATTTATCAAAGAAACGAAAATTGGAAATTAATGATGTGGATGATGATATTTCTATAATTGAAAATGATATAAATAATGACATGGATAAAGTAAAATCAAATTTCAAAACACAGAATACAGAAGAGAAAAATGATGATTGTTTAATTGTACATGATGATAACAAGTCAATAGTTGCAACATCCCAGTGAGTAAATTAAATACATTGAAATACTTCAATAACTTATAAATTCTATTTTTTGAAATTAATATGCTGATCACTTAAATTTATGTAAAAGGGTATGTTTGTACAAAAACTGTACATACTTACCAATTTCAATAGTTTATATAACTTATTTTGCGAATTACATTTTCATATAATAAGTAAATAAGTTTATAGTACATATAATGACAATGGAAACAAATGGCGTATGTATAATAGTAATCTTACCGAAATTATTTTTGAATGATATGTATTTTAATTTCTACAAATATTTATAAAAATACATAGTGTTTATAATACGTAATTTCATAGATTGTAGTTATGGAATACATTTTTATACAAAAAACAAATAAATACATTTTTCTTACTATAAAATATTATATTTTTCTATTTGATTAAGATGTTTAAAATTTTTTATTTGCACAATTCATGTAGTAATTAACATTGTAATTGTACATTTCAAGATCAATTTTATATTTTTCGTGTAATTTTAAAACTGTATCTTGTGTCAAATTTGCGAAATATTTGCATGTAGTGTCAAAATTCGTATGCCCACCCTGTGTTTCTCCTAATGTAGTAAAATATACTTTATTTTTATCCAGACCAAATTTAGAGAAAATATAATTAATTTGTCTATATGTATAATCATCCAATTTTAAAACATAATTATATCGTATATTGCACACAGCACAATGTGAATAATATTGAGTCCAATGAACATCATCTTTTTCAGAACTTTGTAAAAGCCACACCAAGAATTCTTCAAAAGTTGGTACTATTTTTAATCTTTATAAAAAAAAAAAATGTATTTAAAAACTACTAACGATTAAATAAAACATTTTTATTGCTCTTTAATTATTATACCTTTTATCAGATGTAAATACTTTTTGTTGAAAATTACCAGTTGTTATATTCGAATGGAACAATTCAGGTCTTGTAAGGCGAAATATTTTTTCTGTATAAATCCAAGCTTGTGCAGTATATTTTGAATTATCTGCTATTCGATCTCTAAAAATTAAGAAATGTAATTTTATTTAATAATTTAAATATATTCAAAATATTGAAAAACAGTACCTATATGATGATACGAGCCTTTGAAAAGGATGTCGTACAACAAGAAGTTTAAATATTTTTGTATTATTTGATAAAAGTTGCAATTCCTTTAATGATCGCACCGTTAAAGAATCAACTTCTCTATAAATAATTTAAAAGTTGAAGTAAGAAAAATTAATTAAATAAAAAATGAAAAGTAAAAGTACTTATAATAATTTCGCGTTGGTGGACGATTTTTCATATCAGCAAATAATTTTGTAAAACTTGTTGAAGCTATTTTGCGAATCCAACAATACATTGACTTATGTTCAGAGTTATATAAAAAATGCCTTTTTATTAAAGGAGTTCTTAAATTGTATTTCATACATACATTCGAAATTTGTTGCAATATAGTTGCACTTTCCTATTTAAAAAGAACAATATTAATATACTATATTCAAGCAATATAAAAATCTATTTGCTTACCTGTAAATTAATTGATTCTCCTTTCATTTCATCATGTTCTAAAAGTTCTATCTCTAAATTGATTGATTTTATATTTGATTGAGAAACAGAATATTCTTGTTTTGTTTGATTGTACTTTACTAAAAATAACGAAACTGGATATTGTATTAAATAGGAACTATGTTTTATTTTTAATAAAAAGAAGCAAACTGCAATATATAGAATAACACATAATATGCATTTTACAAATTGCATTTGAAGTGACATAATTAAAAGTGAAGAGAATATTCTGACAGACAACTGTTAAGATTAAAACATCCGTCCGGGAATTGTCTGTGGAAGTGGAATAAAAGATAAAATTTATCTTTTAGTTCCATTTCGCTATTATAATGAAGAAAAATTGAATATTACACATATTATTAATTGAAAAGGTAAAAAAGAAATGAAATCAACTTTTTTTTAAAATCTTTACTACGAAATAACGCCAAAAACATATATAAATCAATGATCTCGATACATATTCAGTGTTAGGCTGTTTCTGTAACTAATAATAGTTCTAATAATTATATGTAATATATGAGTGACGTATATTGTTAATTATAACCAAAATTTTTTTTTGCAACTATAATTATTTTTATAAATTTTAAGTTACGGTTGATATTACGATTTATAATCATTTCAATTATTTTGGATTGTTGCAAAAGTAAATCTTTATCGATGGCAGTAGTCTATATTAAGACGGTATAATTATTTTACGAAATTCAATTATAGAAATTAGCGAATCAGATGCAAAAACAATTATTTATCATAATTCAATTGATTCACAATAATTTTATAATTATTTGTAAAATAGTTCAAATACCAACATGTGTAAAAATTACAAAAATATATAAAAATAGTATCTAATTTGAATATAATAAAAAGATTAAATGAATAAGTGAATTGTGTTAATAAAAAAATACATTCAAATATAACACAAAGTCTAACGAATTGTGAATCAATTCTACAATTTGTTTATTATATATCATTGTATAAAACTAAAGATTAAGTTATTTTTACAATTTCAATAGAACATTTAATTGCTTTTCAACATTAATTTTGTTAAAAATTATTTATGTATATAATTAAAACTTTACTTTTTTTGAATTATTAATGCAAATAATTACATGATGATTAAACACTTGCTATTGCCATGATTATAAATGTCACAATACCTTGAAAACCCTTATTATATGTGCATGAATGAGGAAATAAAAGAATAAATGAACAAAAATAATATTCAAAATTTCTTATCTACGGTCCCTATATCTATGGTGATGATCACGGGAGGATCGATGATCACTGTGTCGGCTATGACGACTCGCTGTTCTCCACAAGAATTCATCTACACTCCTTTCGTAACTACGTTTTTCAAGAGCGGACGCTGCAGCACTGTAATCAGGTGGTAATGGTAATCCATCGTAATATCTAGGTGGTGGCGGCGGCGGAGGTAAAGAATCATATGGATGAGGTGCAGCATAAGGAGGTAAAGGAGGCAATTGATGTTGCATAGTACGCATATAATCTGCAACATATGCTTCAGCTGCAGCAGCTACACCTAATCCAGTACTACCGTACCCTCTGTAAAGTTCATAATTATTAAAAATAATATATTAGATTTACAACATATGTTAAAACACATACATACTTGGAGTAAGGAGAGTCACTTCGATTAAACCAAGTAGCATACCGGTGATGATGATGGTCTCTCGATCCTCTATGTTCATTACTAGCCAAATGAGATCCTCTAGCTAATGATGCTAAACGAGATCGTGAAGTTAAAAAGAGTCTACGTCCTCTACCTCCTCTTGAGCGTAAAAATCTAGGATTGTTATTAACAGGTCTATTATCCCGATATGAACGAGATTTCATAATATGTTTTGCTGCTTCTTTAGATTTTCTCAAAATTGGGGTCATTTCAATTCCTAAAATTTATTACAACTTACATTTATCTACTATAAACTATAATAATTGCATCCTTGCAAAAAAAGAAATTTTATATTTTAATATACCTTCATCTTCTGGAAATAATCTGCATAATTCTTCTGCAACTCTTGGTTCAATTTCTTGTCCATCACGTCCAATTTTAACTTGTTTACCATCATTCCATGGATTATATAAATGCAGTGTTGCTGTAAATGGTAATTCTTTTCTACAAATCCAATCAACTTTAAATACACCACCCAAAGCTTTTGCAGACAATCCAGGTGGTAATACCTAAAATTTATATAAACTTCCTTCCTAATAATATGTGAGGCAATTTCTAAAAATATATTTCTTGAATTAAATATACAAACCCAAGAAATTGGTGCACCATCTCTTCTAGATTCTGTACTTAATCTTGCAAATCCAGCAAATTTTCCAGATTCTTTTACAGAAAACACAAGCAAGACATTCCTTGATTCTCTATAAGCTTGATTTAAATTGGCTTCATTTTGTGGTAATGTACTCCATACCCCTTTAGCCTTTGATAGTGTGACATTTTCAGCATTGTTTGATTTGATAATGAAAAATCTGATAAAAAAAACTTTGAGACATGTTCTTTGCTTTTATATTATTTTACTTATCTAAACATTTATAAACAATTTCAATGAATACTAGTTGAAAAAAAAAGTATATATAGAAGCAGAAATATTTGTATCTTAAAAAAATAGCCAACCTTGCATCTCTAAACAAATAATTTAATTTTGTCGCATAATCATAACTCTTAGTAACTCCTTTGCTCTCCTTAGATCTTGCACGTTTTGTTTCAGGGCTAGAAGATTTAGACTCTCTGGATCTAGCACGTTTCCCTCTGTTTTTCCGATTACGTTTATTATCTCCACGTGAAGATTTTGTTGAAACAGAGCTTATGCTTGGTTGACTAGAATCAGAATTTGAACTGCTAGATGAAACTTCACTACGTGTGTCATAAGTTTCATCTGCAGCAATTTTTAATTCATCCACTATATCATTTTCCCCGCAGCTCAGATTTAAGTTGTCCCCGTCTGTATTATTGTCCATTTTTTCACTTTTTATTTGATCACTTTCACTATTGGTCAAAAATACGTTGTCACTTGTCCCGTCATCCAGGCTTTGTATTTCTGGATTTTTCGGGTTTTCTTGTGTGAAGAGAGAGCCAATGCAGTTCTGGTGCCTTTAAATCTTTTCTGAAACGCAAATATAAAAAAAGGCTTACTAGATGGAGATCCAGTATGCAATAATACTTGTCCAAGAACAATATCATATTTGAATGGATCTTGTAGGTTTTATAATAATTATGTGGTAGGAAATAATGTAGTAACATTTTTAGTATATGAGAAGAAAAGTTCAGAAGATTGCACATGAAATCCGATTTAAAGTCACTGTAGTAAAAAGTCCATTTGTCAAAATGTTTAATATTAAAATTGTCCTTATGCAGTTTAATTAAAACATTTATAAGTCTCATAGAAGTTTTTAATGTATATCTACTATTGCTGCAAGACCTCAAGGATTTCTTGCTTCAAGTAGATATAAATTATGCCTAATACTGCTAAGTTTTTATTTTGCTAAAAACAATGTTCGGCAAAGGAAAAGTTCCTTTTTTTTAATAATTCACGAACATGTAAGTCCATGTATAAATTAAAAATAAATGTGCTCTTAAATGTTGCAGAGATTTTCTTTCTTTAATTTAACAGAGTGTAGTAACACAATTCTTGTTGCTCTATAAAACACAAGTATTTCTTTCAAACTTTGTATATGAAAGTTTATTATAAAGTTTATTATAAGTAGATAGTCTTGCTAGAATGTGCTTTTTAGCCTATTTAATGTGGGAAGGCGAGGAGTCTTCGAGTTTTTCTGTATTTCAGATAATAACACATCATACTCATTTGGTCTCTATAGCCTTTGAAACGCGAAGGCTATGCTTAGGAAAGTTCGTTGTAAATCTTATTCTTAATAGCAATGTCAGCACCACAGAACATACTCAAAACCATCATTTTCATCATGGATTTTATTAAGAAAGTTCATGTTTTATAAACATAAGTCCTTGATGTTATAAACCTTTTACGCAGCTCGTACACACTTACGTGCACACTCGTTCTTCACTTAACACACTTCGCACCTCACGCAAGAATGCTCAATAATTATCATGTGTTTAACAATTATTCCTATTATTTCTTTACACGAAATACACAGAAAATCTCCATAAGGGATTGTGTTCCCTTTTTCATGAAAACATAGTAACTGATTATCTCCTCACGCATAAACCATGGCGTCCATTATATGACGTGTTCATTACGATCGATAGAAGGAAATTGTAGTTGAAAATTCAAACCGAAACAAATTTTAATATTTCTAATATTTCTATTTTTTAAATTTTCTGCGAATTTGTATGTTTTCCATTAAAAGTTATCTTTCTTGGATATAAAAAATAGAATTTCGAGTGACGATAATGTAAATTTCTTAAATAGGCTAAATACATTATAAATTTCCATCTTGCTGATCTATTGAAGATCATTCATTTAAATTTATTACTTAGCGTTATGACGGTGTATTTGAATATTAAATGTAAAAAACATGTAGAATGAGAATAAAATATATATTCTTTTTGGTGTATATGTAAAATTTCTCAGAATTAAAATCCCTAGTATCACCCATGGTCGCCATCTCTAAAAAGAAATGACGACCATCTTGGATCATTTTTCACGGGTTGTTGACACGGGAAGATTACAGCCGGCCGTGAAAGTGTTTCGCGATGTAAAATTATTCATAATTAATTCCCGGAAATAAGTAGTGGTCATTTAAAAACTAGAATTAAAAGTAAGACACCGGTTTATGTATTTAAAATTATTGTGCAAGTATTATTATATATGAAAATATAAAAAAATTTGTGAGAATAAGCGTCTGTCATGAATATAAGCAATCTTGACAAAGTCGACAGTTAAGTCTTATCGTATTTACCCAGAATTTGATAAAACAGTATTTTTGCGGTTGTGTTTGTACATGTGAGAGAAAAGTTGTGTTGCTAAAAAAGAGAAGATAAAAAACACTGAAAATACATGTCACGAAGGAAAATGGTCTCGTGCACATGGTGACACCTCTGGTTAGTTTTTACTTTCTATAAACAATTTGTCATACTTTATTATAAAAGTAATTTGGCTCGATCGCGTGTATATTACTCTGTCGTGAATTGCAAGTTAGTTAAAAAATTATATATGAAGAAAAGAATTTTTCAATGATTATTACTATTACTATTGTAAGTTTTTTGTAAGACTCAAATTTATTGGTCTGATAGCTGCTTATAATGGCGAAATATAACGTACGTTTACTTGAACTTTTGTAAATATTATTTGATTACTCATGCTGAATTATTCGCATTATAACATTTTAATTTTTATACATACAGAATTATTGTCAGAACTTCTAAATAATATTTAAAGTTTATCAATGCTTATTTTCAAGCTTAAAACTAACATGTAATAATCATTGTTGAAAAATTTATAATATGAAATAAATATTTTAATTTATGTATAACAAATTATAATAAATTATTTTTAATTTATATGTTAAAAATTAATTTATGTATATACAATGTGATCAACCAAAAACTTGTATAATAAAAAACTAGCATGTAAATTTTTTAAATTTATTTATTGAATTAAAAATTGTAGATTTGCTTTTAATGCCATAATTCATTGAAAGCAACACTTAATATTAATGCTAATAAATATTATCAATATATCATCCTATAATCAATATAATTTTTAATAGCATCAGCAAACACTCTTAATTATAAAGTGTCATATCATTTTTCTTCATGTTTAGTATATTTGAAATAATTATTTAGATATGATAAATCCATATGATGATGTAAGTGATAATAAATAAAGTTTATCATATAATTTTCTATTAAATTCTTTTGATTAATAGTTAATAACATTATGTATTTTTTGATTACTTTGTTAGAATTAGATAATAATTTCCTTTCATTAAATTTACTTTATGCATTAATCAAACAAATATTGGAAAAATAGCAGGATAATTTTGAGTAACACACAAAATATCATGAAAAAAAGATTATGTAAATGAAAAAAAATTTGCTACAGTAGCCTTATTATTTATTTCAAGCTACATTTAACTTTAACCTATTATTACCAAGATGTACACATAATATATGCACTGTACATAATATAAGAATATAACATGTGCATGCTTCCACTTTTCATACTTCAACTACAGAGAAAGGATTCAAGTATTGATTGCAGGAGCATGGTGTGCTATGGCAATAGGAGGAGGGTGAAGCCCAGACAAGACCCCACCTCTTTATGTTATGCTTTCCATTTAAGTTTAACTTAGATCATTTCAGACAATCACAGTAAATATCTCTAATATTCAGTATAATAAAATGCTTCATTAATATTATAAAAAAATATGCTTTTTAGCTCAAACATATACTTTGAGGTTAAAAGCATATTGAGACAAATTAGTGATCTATATAAACATTCATTGACTGTAAATGATTAAAATTCAGTTGTAAATATAAAATAATTTTATTTATAGATATAATATGTTTATATTCTAATGTATATGTTTATATCTTTATGTTATAATATAACATTTGGGTTAATTTATATACAATCAATTATTTTCATATTACATCTATTAGTATGTTTTTTCAGATGATTAAAAACATGATAAATATAAAAAATATATGAATGACAATGGGCTGAAATACATCATATTTTAAAATTCATCATTTTTATACGCAACAGGTGCAGGTAATGATGACATAATATGTTTTATTTTTTATATTATTTTTTTAGGAACTTGTATTTAAATTATTGAAGCAATTTATAATTGCTGTACATGTTACACAATATTTTTTCTTATTTTTTTGTTAGGGGAAATAAGTCATGGCAACGGTGGAAGAAAAAAAACGAGTTGGTGGCTCAAAAGTTTCAGCCATTGCAAATATCTTCCAATCAAAACCACAATTGGATAATCTAAGCCATAGGACAAATAACATTCTGTCAGATGGTTTCAAGGAACCAGCTGTGCCTTTAAAAGAATCTCCAACACAAGTTACAGTTGTTAGAACTGAGAGTCATGTAGCTCGTTTTAATAATGCACGTGCACTTTTTGAAAAACTTGGAGAGGAAAATAAACCAAATAAACCGTAAGTATAGAAAATAAATGTAGATAAAATATATAATATGTTATTAAATAATTTTCAAAATACATTTTCTATGTAGGGTGGACAGGATTACAAAACCTAGTAATTTACATGGTTTGAGATCACGTTCTAGCTCTGCAAATTCCGGATCAGGTTGTACATCTCCAGCTCGATCACCACGTCCTAGATCACCATCACCTCCAGGAACTAGAGATCATTTGAGCAATTGGAGTGCAAGTGTACCAGCGTTAAATGCTGAAAGGCATTTTGAAAATGGTCATAATCACGGTTTGGATAATGTACCAGATAAACATAAATCACGGGTAGGATTTGGGAAATTTGACAAAAATTACGGTAAAGAAAATCGTTTAGATGATCGGCCAGAGAAACCAGAAAAACCTGAAAGAAGATTAAATTCAAAAGAATTAATTGAAAAACAGAAAAATTGGACTAGTCATTTTTCAAAAACAAGACCAAGTAGATATAATTCAGATCCAAATAGATCTTTGGTTCAAAGTTCTTTAAATCAGAGCGCAAGTAAAGTGAATGTTGAAGCTGCTTCTGTAGGACATATGCAAAATGCTACAAATACTGATAATGAAACAAAAAGATCAACAGATATTTCTGCTAATCCAGCTACAAGATCTGCAAGTTTTTGTTCTGCTAGGTCATCAGCCATATCTCCTCCTCCACCATTACCACCAACAAGAAATTCTTCTACTTCAAATGCAAAGAAAGAGAGACCAGCTAGTATTGCGGCAGTATCTCCACCAGATATTCCTAGTAGTCCAGAATATGCTACTATAAATAAATATTTTGATACTTCACCAACTATACCTGAATATGCAGTTGTACAAAAAAACACAAATGTGCAAAATAAACATTTCCAAAGAAACCAAGAACAACGAGAAATTTCAAAAAATGTAATCACTCCTTCAGTAGAAAAGTCACAAGATGCGTTCATCCCAGAATATGCTGTAGTACAGAAAAATACTGCAGCTAAAATGCATTCACGTAATGCAGATATATCGAAAAATACTTCAATGCATCATTCAAAAAATACTAACAGTTCCGAAAGTTGTGGTTTGCCTCTTAAAAATACTCTTGCAAGTTCAAGTATTGATATCTATTCACAAACAAAATCACATATTTCCTCCTATGAAAGAAATTCTGATATGTCTAGTCCAACACGAAGTATGTCAATAGAAAATATTAGTGTATCAGTGGAAAGTAAAATTAGAAGAGATAATGACTTACTTGATGCTCCTGAATATTTAAATTATCCTTCAAATGTTATACGTTCGCCACCTAAAACTTCTGAATGGAGAAATGAATGGTTAGCTAAAAACGATGAAATTTTAAAAAAAGCAGATTTAAAATCTACCAAGGAAGACACAGAAACTAAAAATGAAGTTATAAGACCTGATCCACGGCCAGACTGGGCCAGACCATGTATAAATACTGTGAGAAAAAAAGATAGTTTAATAGAAGAAAAGAAAATTGAGTCATCAAAATCTCCAGATCCGGAATTGAGACCACCTTCTGGAGGTACGGATAGTGCATCTTCTAGTATGAGCTCCCCTAGCTCCCCTTCCAAGGATAGTAAAGAAGAAAAGGCAGATAAGGAAATGTCAGAAAAATTTCAAGCGGGTATAGTATATGTGAATACTTTCCAATAACATGATTCATATTCATATAACAATATATAATAGTAAATACATTTAATACGTACGTACAAACAGACAAATTTAATTTAAATTTATCTCTTAATAAGTGAACTTTATATATTTTATTAGTTACAATTATCTCTGAATCTGAATAAATCTGAATTTTGCCGTTTTATTGTGGCTATGTGCCAAATACTAAAAAGTTACCAGTATAGGAGGAAACTCTTTTCCTTTCCCTTTCCCTTCTCTTCTTCATCTTAGTTCCTCCTACTGGTTCAACAGTATTATTTATAGAAATCTGTATTCTGTTCTGCTTCTGTCTGGCTTTACTTCATACCATTTATTTCAGAGAAGTACTTTACAAATTTTAATAATTTATTTACCAGTGTTTAATTGAAAATTTGCTTTATTCTTGTGATACCTGTTTTATGTAAAGTGACTTTGTATAAGATGTACATAAATGATACATAAATTATCTTATCTTTTGAATAATGTCATAAATTTTCTGAAATGTGTTTTTAAAAAGATTTTTTTGAAACAATTTTTAATAATAGTAATTTCAATTTGTTATTAAAAGAATTACTTTTCTGAAATAATTTCCTAAATTCTTTGATAAAATATGTGTGTATCTTTCATAAGTAATACATTTTTATCAAACATTATATGTACTATGAAAAATTTAAAATTATGGTTGTAATTTAAAAAAAAAAATTGGTTCTAATGTTTTTATTGTGCATGTGATTTTTCAATCCTATAAATTGTTTATTATTTTGTATATAAAGAAATACCAAGTACCATGTGTTTACGACTACTTTGCATTGATTGCCGAGGTATTTTTGTTCAAAATTAATGATGTACATATATGTATGTACTTAGTATATATATATTTTTTATTATATATAACGATATGAAATTTTTATATTTAAGGCCGTAACAGTTATGATCTGCAACATGAAGAACAAGAAAAACCTGCAGCATTCACAGAAGATAAGCCTACTTTAGAAAAAAATTCAAAATTTAATGAACCAGATACTACTACAGTCATTCGACGATCTCATGTGCGCGTTGATCTTCAAGCTGCTGGTTTGGTACAACGGCCGCCATCCGTTGTTAGTTCAGATCAAGAATACCCACCTCTAGAACATAAAGATATACCAATACCTTCGCCATATGTAAAAAAAATGCAACAAAATCAAGAAATTTCTGTCCAAAACAATGAAGTTAAGCCACAAGTAAAAATAAATATAGAAGAAAATACTTTAATAAAAACTGATTCAACAAAAATTTGCCATAACAAAATATCTCAAGATAATAATCAAGAACATGTACGAATAAATTCAGTAATTACAGGAGGAAATCAAAATATAGTCTTAGATAATAAGTCAAAATCAAATATTGCCAATGAAAGGCATACATTTCCTGAAACAGTATGTCAGAAAACAGTATCTAATGCCAAAAATGATCAAATTAAAATCTCTGTACGAGAAAAATTAGCAAAAAATAAAGAAGAAGTATCTGGAAAACGTTCAAGTTTTGCCGAAGTGGATAATAAAGTAGATCAAGCCATTTTAAATACAAATCAATGCTCAATGGTTCCAAGTATACACACTATGGATAATTCATCAGAAAAATTGGTTAACAAAGAAATAGAATTAAGTGATACTGCACAGTCAGAAAATACGTCCAAACTTATGTCAAAAACAAATAATAAAAAGGAATTCATAACATTAGCAGGAGATGCAGTATCATCATCTAAATCTAGTTCTCAAACAATAAGCAATATTCTAAATAAAAGTATAGAGGAATTAAATCAACCACAAACAACGTGGGAACAAGAAAAACAAAAAGTCGAACTAGCAAAGTTGAGATTGCAAGAAAATACTTCTACAACTACTGTTCAACAAATTAATGTATCTCAAAATATATCACCTGCTATTGTAACTCAGCAACATATAGAAAAGAAACAACTAAATGAACATATTGTATCTGAAAGTGTTCATGATGATAGTGATTCCAGTGATACTAAAACTATTACAAATCTGGAACATGTACCAGCAATGGAGATGAAAAATGTCATGGAACAAAATGATTCTAAAATTGTTACAGAAAATCTTTCTAAAGCTATTACAAATCAAATTTCTGTAACACCAGATACTATGACAGCTGATGAAGCAGAAAACCTGTTAAGTTCTCGGTAAGTTACTTGATCATAATAGATATAAGTTCTTATAATTACAGAAGGAATTGTATATAATAATGAGTGTATTTAAAATTATATGATGCACTAAAATTTCAATATAAATTTCTTTTAAACACATTTCTGTATTTTATCAGTATGATAATTCTAGTTACATAGCAAATAATTTTATAGCAACTTGCAAACAGCTTAATAACTTTTATTTTTTTACTTTGAATTCTAATATTTTTTTCTGTTCATGTTTATTTAAATGTGACTTCAAACAAACTTGTAATGTACTGGGACAAAACACAGCATCTTAGAGAAAAAGATAAGGTGAGTTAATTGTTACTGTCTGGTTAAATGTTTAGTTCATTGATCATGATATTAAATTGTAAAAAAAAAAGCATCGTGAATCATATGAATAATCAATTAGACAAGGATCAGCTTTATTGTCGGATGAAGAAGCTCAAGAAATAGCAAGATTATTATCACCAACTACACATGCTGAAGTTGTAAGTGAAGAAAATTCTATTGATAAAAATAGAGAAATGGACAAAGAGAGAGAAAGGGATGATCAAGATAACACACCAGATTGGCTTTCTGATGTCTTGTCTGCTCCTGATACCAGTCTTATTAATAGCACCACTAATGATTATAGGTGAATCAGTTTGGTCTTTTATGTTTTTTATGTTCTATAAAACTATTTTGCAGCTAATGCTATCTATTGATTTTAGTTACTTTTATTAATAGCACATGCAGTGACATGATGTATCATAATCTTGTAATACTTTTTCATTAAAAAATACTAAAGTTTTATACACACTTTTTAGTTTGTCCCATAGATCACGTAGCGATTTAACAATAGACTCATTGACGGAGAGTCAAGTTGGTTCTGTAACAGGTAGTGAAAGTGGTTTACTTGGATCCGTTAATAGCTTGAATGATACTTATGAAATCAACGATGATACAGAAACAGAACATCAAGATGAATACGTTCCACCGACGCCCGGCAAAGTTGTAAGATCTTAAATATGTTTATTAACCCTGGATTACCCACCTGGGGGTCTAGCGCAGGTACATCCCGGCGACTAGACCCTCACGTGAGTAATCCCGGGTTAAATACATTTTGAGAATAAAGCATAATTAAAAAATTATAATGTTTATTTAGGTACTTGTGGAAAATGGTGTACATTATTTTGAGGATGGTCATTTTTGGATGGAAGTTGCAGGAATACCAGAATCGGATGACGAGAAAGATGATTATCCAACAAATGTACCCGTTAAAAAAATGTCTAAAGTTTCATTTGATACAAGACCAATGAGAGTTTATTCAACACATTCAGTAAATGAGTATGATCGACGAAACGAAGATGTGGATCCCGTTGCTGCCAGTGCAGAATATGAACTTGAGAAACGAGTTGAAAAAATGGAGGTAATTCCATTTAAAATCAATATTAAAGAATGATACACATTTTATTATGTAATATAAATAAAAAAATTTATTAGGTATTTCCAGTGGAACTTATGAAAGGTCCAGAAGGTCTTGGTTTAAGCATTATTGGAATGGGTGTCGGGGCAGATGCAGGACTAGAAAAATTAGGTATATTTGTCAAAACAATCACAGAAAAAGGCGCAGCTGCACGAGAAGGCAGGATACAAGTAAACGATCAAATCGTTGAAGTAGACGGAAAATCTCTAGTTGGTGTGACACAAGCATATGCAGCTAGTGTTCTTCGTAATACTTCAGGTCTCGTACGTTTTGTAATTGGTCGAGAACGTGATCCAAATTCGGAAGTAGCTATGTTAATTCGACAAAGCCTTCAAGCAGATAAAGAAAGAGAACAACAAGCTAACTCTGCTAGGTATTAATCAATTCAATAAATTTATACATTTTCATATATAGAGTCAATAAATTCATATGTATTTTTTAAAAAAGATTTCCCAATGATGGTTTATCCTTGCTCGCTAATATCTATGACGAAAATTCACGGCCACTTCAATGATGGCTCGAAGCCTCTTGAAGCGCTGAGGGAAATCAATTTTTTTTTTCAAATTAATTAAATTTCAAATTAATTTTTTTCGTTTTAATAAAATTATTTAAGAAATTTTAAAATAAGCATATTTCTACAGAAAACTTAATTTTTCGGATGCTTCACCTGATAGTCAACGAGGTGGTGAAGATATTTCTGTCGGAGGAATGGGAGGAATACCAGGTTCTCCAGCTATGTCATCATGTTCGGAAGGGGAACCTCCTCAAAGTCCTATAGAAAATTATTTATCTACTTCTGGTCGAAGTAGATCTCCTATTATTAGTTCATCAATGCCACCGCATACATCTGCTACAACACAAAACGATGTTGACAGTTTAAGACTGCTTTTACAAGAGGTATTATTCTTTTGTTAATAAGAAAAAAAGTATGCAGTATAAAATATATGTAATTTGCATAATTTTATGTATGTGTAATAATTTAGTTATAATAGCTTTCATCTATAAGTATTTCTCTCATAAGTACATACATGTAGTTAATGAGAAATATATACTATGGTCTCATTGCTTATGAAAGATAGTTTAAATTAGAAATTTCATGATTTTATACTAAAATATATTTTGTATTATTTTATTATTGCACAAAAATTTTGTGTTTATTTTTATTAATTTCATATAAAACATTATTGTATACTATGCGACATATAAATTCATATATATGTATATATATTTTTTATATTGCTATCTTATATACACCATAAGCACTTCCTCATAGATCTTAGCGTGAATATATTTTGGTGTTGCTTATGCACTGTGTTCGTTGTTCACTGCTTGCAGAGTCAGTATAAACTAGCATTAGCAGATGGAGAGGTGGAAAAACTCAAAGCTAAGGTAATAGCATAAGATAAAGAATTTTATTTTATTTTTGTGTTGATGCATTTTGCTTGTATATCACGTGCTTATATTTATGAATTTGTGTGCAGCTTAGTGCATATTTCCCTTAGATTTTTATCATTTCATACAGTTTTCATGTTCTAATTTGCTATTATAAATAACATAAAGGAATATAAAATGGTTCGTTGAAGATATGTTAACCTATATCTTAGATATATATGTGTTTTGTATATGTTGTTTATAATAAACTTGATTCAAAATTTTTTATTTGTAGCTTGTAGACTTAGAAAACAGTGGAGCTGGTAGCGAGGAGTATGCAGCAAAATTGCGTGAATCTGGTTTACGGCTACATGAATCTGAAAGAGCTTTGGGTACTGCTAGACAGGATCTAGTAGCGGCACGGGAAATGCTTTCTCAAGCAACAGCACAAAATGCTGCTTTACAACAAAAATATGCTCGAGCCAGGAGAGCAGCTCGTGAATTACGTACAGATATTGCTGCTAGAGACGAGTTTTATCAACAGTTACTACAAGAGAAAGATACGGAATATAATGCTCTTGTTAAAAGTTTGAAAGATAGGGTATGTTATCAATTATCATTAAAAAAATAAAAACAGTCTAAAATAAAAAATTAATTATAAACAATTATAGGTAATTACATTGGAGGTAGAATTAACAGAAACACAAAGAAGGTTCGGGTTACCAGTAAGATTGCCTTATGATGGAACTACAGCTAGAATTGTTACGCCACAATTATCGCGTCGTCAATTACCCCCTCCCCCCTCGTCTACTAATTGTCAGCTTTCTGATACTGAAACATCAGACCTGAGTAGTCCTGATGATGGTGATAAAACAGCGACGGTCGAAAGAAAGTTACCGCTTCCGTTGCCAGTCAAAGAAGAATTAGATCGAGCAGTACCTGCTCATCGGCTTCTTGATAATTCTGCTGGAAAAAGTAAAGCTGAACTTGCCAGTAGAGGGGGTCTTGCAAATCGACAACTTCCTAAACGTTCTGGTGGCCTTAGCAACAGCAGTTCTGTACGTACATAATCAATGTTACTAAATTCAGAAAATCGATAATTTATTTTAATTTTATATTATAGGATTATGGTTTAGATGAATCAGGTGACAATACTGATGAAGATTCATCTTCTAAATTACTTTCTCAAGACACAAGCAGCAGATCGCCAAATGATTTAACATCAAAACAATCAAATTTGAGTTCCTATTCCAGCAGTTCTTCAATTAGTTCATTGAAAAGCAAACATATGGAACCTACACATCCGACAACAATTCGACAACATAGTACTATTAGTTCACAAGTTAGAGCTATGACGGAACAAAGTTGGCCACAATCTCAAAAAAGTATTTTTCTGTTATTCTTTATATGTAATATTTATAAAACTATATAAAATTTTATATAAAATTTTTATCGATTCTTTGTAGATTTAACTGGACCACCAGCATCATTTGCGGAGCAGTTAAAACAAGTTTTAGCGGAAAGAGAAAGACGACTTGGTGGAAATGATATGTCTTCGTCAAGAGAAAGTTCTGGGGATTTTAGTGACTTAAATAATCCACATTCTAGCGATCCAACTTTAGTTACTCATCATTTAGTGGAAGAAATACGACAAGCTGTAAATGAAGCTAATCAAAGAGGTAATATATCTTATAACATATCTAATATGTATGTTATAGAAAGTAATTTCTTTTTTTTATAATGAGTTATTTATTTGTACAGTAAAAAAGGCCACTATTCCTTCATCAAATTTAGTTGGTTCCACACCTTGGCATCATCCAG
The DNA here is from genome assembly GCF_011392965.1 of Frieseomelitta varia. Taxonomy (NCBI): domain Eukaryota; kingdom Metazoa; phylum Arthropoda; class Insecta; order Hymenoptera; family Apidae; genus Frieseomelitta; species Frieseomelitta varia. The sequence goes on along the minus strand of NW_025110794.1, from coordinate 319,745 downwards.
GTAGTTCACCTTCTAGTCTATCTTCTGGTGGATCAGTGAGCCCACCTGCTGTTGATCCTAGTCCGTCTAAAACAGGTATTTTTAATATTCGCAGAACAATGCAAGCAGTGAATGATTGATTTTTATCCCTTCTTTTATTTTTTTTAAATTTACTTTTTTCACACATTTTGTTTGTTATAATTTGACCCGTTCCGTGTGTAAACAATATTATGGATCTAGATACGAGTGAAGTTTGGTTGCCTCCTCATCCAAGCGACTTTGGTTTAGGTGACAAGAAATCCCACTTCTGGCAGAATGCACCAGTCACCGATTGGTCCAAAGAACAAGTAAGTATATATTTATTTAAAGAAATATGTTTACTATATAGATTTATTATAAAATATTGTATTTGTACTTGAAAAATGCTATTAGGTTTGTCAGTGGTTGTCAGGGATTGGTTTGGAACGTTATGCATCACGCTTTTTGGACACTGGAATTAATGGTGGAAATCTTTTACGACTTGAGTCTCGTGACCTGAAAGCTTTTGGTATTTGTGGAGATGAGAAATCCCATTTGAAACGTAAATTAAAAGAACTTAGAGCACAGGCAGATCGAGAACGCAAAGAGAGGAAGGAAATAGAACGTATGCGACGAAAAGCGGAAAAAGCTGCACGAAAAAAATAGTTTGTGCGTACATTAATGTACTTATGTCCTCTATAAAATGCAATAACTGCACAAAAAATTCGTGACATACTCAAATTTTGTGTACGATATTCCAGTGATGTTTGTAATTTTTACTTCTTCCGTCTGTATTTAATTCTCTGATATATATAAACAGTTATTACACAGTTTACTAATATTCTTAAATGTTCTTAATCGGATATCTCACTATCCGACATTTTAAAATTTGATTATTTATACTTATAAATTTTTTAACTTTAAATTTTTGCATTTATTTATGATTTTTCTATTCTTGTTGCTTCACATTCATATTGTTCTTGTAGTATTTGCTAGTTACTATTTATAATAATAATAATGAATACAATTTGAGGAAGAGAATGTGTATGAATGTAAAAGCATGTCTACTATGCCAGATGTATGCATGTGATATGTATGTATAAAATTCAAGCCATTTAGGTAAATTGTAATAAAACTTTGATTAACTAATATTTTTTTTTTACAATTGTAAGTATACTTTTGTAGAAAAGCAAAAGTTTCATGTTATTAATATTTCTGTATTTATTTTTATTATCAACTATGCAACAACTTTTCATAATGAATAATATAAATGCTAGTAAAATAGAGCCTTAGAATGTACTATTGTTAGAAGAAAAGTGACTGTCCTTTATTATATGTATATCATGAAATATCAACGAATTTGTAATTATCAATATAGCATGTATTAATGTGTTAAATTCCAATGATCGAATTATAAAATAATTTCATTTATCTATATTTATTGCGACTAAATTTGCTCAGTTTATATAATTAGAAAGTTATTGCTTTTTTAAATCAGAGTCAAAAGTATTAAACAATTTTTATCATGCTATCATATACATATTTGTATTAAAATTTTTCTTCCTTTAAAAATTAACGACATTTGTATTATTATATTTAATCTGCGAATTATGTACTAGAAATCCGCACAACGTCTATTTTATTGACGATGTAAGGCGATGGTAATTTTTAAATTATGTAATGAATTTGTTTAGCGTTTTATATACTTCAAACATTCCATATATACGATACTTTATAATTTTATCTTTATTATATAACGTATATAAATGAAAAAAAATCATAGAAGCTCTCATATTTTAGGTGACGTCCCTGTATGTATGAATGTTGTATGGATACATTACATATTAATATATGTTAATACTTAAATTTGTATCCTAACGAAAGTTCATTATAAATGTTTATTCAAATAATTATGGGACTCACTTGAGTACAGTATAGACAAACGTACTTTATTGTACGCATACTTATTTATAATAACATTAATTTTTGTACAGTGTTAAGTACTTTGTTCTACCTTTATACCATTCTCAATGTACAATGTTTTTCTCTCGAAAAAAAAATAATTTCTTTTACATAGAACAATTAAACAAAGTATTTAACATTGATACATATATTGTACATATGCAATGAACGATCACTAATACTGTAATCTACAAAAAATGATTATGATGTAAGGCGTGCAAGAGGCATAACTGTAGTGTCATAATATCTTTATAGAAGATAGTTCTTAATTTCCTAACTTAAACGTTTATCGAAGGTCCTCCATTTTCTAATAATGTATCACAATATTTCAAAAGCACTTATTGTTACTTTTGTCGTTATGTACAACGAACTGTGGGAACTCATCAAAAATATCAACACAATATGACATTCTTGCGTCTCAGGGTAACCATTAATATGTTTTGAGATATAAGTGTGTTCAATGAATTAAAAATTTTCATGAAAAAGCGTCCTGCAATTCGTTTTTAAATAACTATTGTGATTTCGTAGGAGCAGATGTTTTATAAAAACTGACTGATTTACAATAAGTTTTTATAGTTGATTTTCGAACAATGGCTTAGATATGATGATATAATGCCATTTGTCCAAAAGTAATTATAGAACCAAAACTTATATTCCTCTATAAAACTACATAATATCTGAGTGTTTTCATACATTTTCAATGATTTTAAAGTATTGCTCACAAGAGAGGAAATGATAGTTCCATGGATAAAGACACAGAGAATGCATACATGGCAGCTTTTTAATAATGTCTATGAAAAGTATTGTCAACAAATACTCCTAAACATTTTAATTAAAAATAATTCATACTATACATTCGTAGTTTGTTCTTTTTACCTGATAAATAAAGTATTGAAAATATATTTAATATTTGTAATATATATCATGTATGTACTTATTATTAGAATGAAATTTTTTATGTACTAAAATGGATCGTAAATATAGAAACAATCCTACATATTGGTGTATTTTTTCACGCTTAGAACAATATACGTATTCAAATAAAGCGCCATATATCGAAAAATGTTTGATCGATAATCTGCATCATTTCGACAGTAAGAATTATACATAATAGAAAATTGTGTTAAACCAGAAAATGCCAGCTATAATTATTAAAGATTTTTCTTGGCGTCAAACTTCAGAATTTGTTATATTAAACGTACCTTTGAAAGGCCATCCAAAAAAGGTTGACCTATTCATAATAGATAATTACGTAAAGGTAAAAATTTTAATTTTTAATGATTGAAATTATAGCAATCAAATATGAACATAATATGTGATATTTAATTCAATAACAGATCAGTTTTCCACCATTCATATTAGAATTATTTCTTTGGGCTAATATTGTTGAAAAAGAAAGTAAATGTATTTTGACAGAACAAGAAGCAATAATTACTTTACGTAAAGCAAACATCAGTTTGAACTGGCCTAGTCTTGAAGTACAAGATATTAATAATGATTTTAAACAAGATTATCGTGCTCAAGCTTTGGAACATGCTCAAAAACTTGCCGAAGAAAAAATCAAACTTAAGAGTGGTATGTAAAGAATTGTATATATAATATTACAAACTTTTCAATGATTCATAATTTGCTTTAGAAAAATGTCAACATTTGCAAAAAGAAGCGGTGAAAGAACAAATCAGTGTCAATACAGCTACATTGAATAAAATAGATGCGATACGGGATACACAGCGGAAAGAAGCAATGCTAGAATTTGAAGACTGGAGATTAAAAGCTCAAGTACCATTATTTTCTAATATTGAAGGGAAAATACAAGAAAACAGAAAAGCTTACAAGTTAGGATTTGAACAAATAACTTTTTTTTCTTAAATAATTATTTTTAATATAATTAATAATTCTTTTTTATATCATTTTTACAAGACCACCATTAAAATGGTTTAAAGATGATGATAATAGATTAAAATCTCGACTAATAACCAAGGAAGAAATATTTAATAGTAATGGCACCATAAAAGAATTTAAATCCAAAGAAATCGATAAAGAAACAGTTATGAAAGTACAATCAGTAAATACAAATCAAGAGAGTAATCTTCAAATAAAAATGTCAGAAAAGAAAGATGACTTTCTTATTAACAAAAACGATACCAGTTGTTCTGAAGATTCTGATTCCAATTCTGATGTAAAGAAAGCAATAAATAAAAAGAATTTAGATATGATTTATGAGAAAGAACAAAAAAGAAGACCAGGATTAGAAGCTGTAAAAGCTGCGATACAAGGTAATATTTTGAAAAGAAATAACATATTTGAAGAATCTTCGAAGTCAGTACCGTTGCCGAGAAAAACGGGTACAATTAACATTACATTTTCGGAACGGAAATTCCCAACACCGGCCAGGGAAAGCTCTCATGTGGAAGAACAAGAAGTATTATTTTTTAATATTATAATTATTAAATTAATCTAAAAAAAAAGGTCGTATTAATATTGGTTGAATTACAGTGGTTGCAAAAACAAGCGGAAGCAAGACGTAAAATTGGTTTTGACTCGGAAGATCTTCGATCAGAAGAACGAGATCCGCAATGGTTAAAAGATAAAGGAGAGTACGTTTAATTCATTTTTGTATTAATCGAATGTTGATAAATTGTAAACTAACAAATTTTTTGGAAATTATTTTGTTTTTTTAGTGATTTCTTCAAAGTTGGAAATTACCTGGCAGCTATAAGCGCTTACACGTATGGTATTAAAATTAGTGATAAAATGGCATCCCTCTATGTAAATAGGTCAGCAGCACATTATGCATTGGGAAATTACTACAGATGTGTAGAAGACTGTTCTAAAGTATGTTATTAAAATTGTAATTTATTAAAAGTAAGATTTAACATTTATTTTATCTTTCAGGCACTAGAACTAATGGAACCGAAATGCGAAAGCAATCGAGAGTCAAGGGCTAGGTGTCATGCTCGACGAGGCGCAGCTCTTTGTAAATTATCCGCGCCTCAGCATGGTATTCCTGAGCTAGAAGTTGCTCTAGAATTAACACCGAACAATGAAAGTATAAAACATGACGTGTTAGCTGCAAAACAATACTTCAACATAAAAGATTAACAAGTAGGTGAATTAATTGTTTAGCTAACTGAAAAAACTCATGGAACGCTATTTCTTCTTGTTATTTTTTTAAACAAAGCATCAGATACAAAAACAAAAAATATTTGAAAAGAAATTAAACGTGAAAAAAATATGTTTTCCAAAAACGTTTATTAATATGTTACTTAAAAAAAACATGTAATACTTATAAAAATATCACAGTCAAAAATCCTGAAGAATGATTAAATCAAGGAACTTATCCTACACTAAAAGTAAACGCGGGATTATAAATATTATTTTGATATATTTCAATTTTTTAACGAAAAATTAAGTAACTACTTGTAATATTCTTGTGATAACACGTAAATGTTTGACAAAAAATTTCAATAGAGCCGGTCAATCGAACTTTATAATTCTTTTATCGACACACCCACATTTTGTATGTTCCAAAGCATGTATCACTTCGTGATGCCTGTCACGTTGTCGATCAATCATGTGTTTTACCATAAAAACAAGACTGATGTTTCTGGTTTCGATAGGTGCACAAATTTGTTTCGGATCCGAACAACATCCGGCTCCTTCACAACGTGTCAGGACGGTAGAGGCGGGATAAAAAATTTCATCCGGACTAGGACCAATAGTTAGAAGTTCTGCTACTGGTACAGCTCTTGGTTGTGGCATGGAACACTGAAATTCATGCACTAGCTGTACATGATTCAGAAATCCGCTATCTCTGAAAATCGAGTACATTATTCTAATCGATCTGTCAAAGTCACGTGACTGATATACACTTTGAATTTGTACATGTATGTAAGTACGTATAACATAATTTACCTATGATGTCTACCAATAGTAGCAAGAGCAAGGTGAATAAAAATCAACAGTAAGATGTATCTTCTCATATTTCCAATTATTTTTTAGTATTAAATGATATTTTGACGAACAGATTGATTTGAAAATCAACACACGCTTCGATAGATCTCACTGGCAATTGTCCGGGATCGAGAACTGCTAACACTCTTCTGCGATCTGAATTCTTTCTCCCGCTATATATACATGTAACTTTCATCCTCGGCCCGGTGCCCTCTGCCTCCCCTCTTTTACCGATTTCTCGTCATCTTTCTTCGTTGATCTACCTTTGGCCGTATTGTTTTCTCTCGTCCTATGGCGATTTGCACCGTCTCTCTCTCATTTCTCGGTAAACTTGAGGAGGACTTGAAGCAAAGCGTTCCGAGAACATCGTGAAGATAACTATAATTACAACTAGTGGGTCCTGCCTCCCGTTCGAACTGAGACCATGTTACGTCGCGTGACTAGTCATTCTTTCTCTCATTTTCTCCTTTCATCATATTTCTCCTTCCTTTTTTGTACTTTGAATCTGACAAATTTCGGCCAGTCATCAGTCAAATTATTATGTACCCTCTGATTTTCTCTTTCGTGTACCGGTTGCATCTCAAACATTATTTCTTCGTGCATCGATGCACCTTGTTCGAATTTCTTTACTCTCGAATAATTTTTATAAAAGTATCAATGGCTTTATTTTTATTGGCATATCTCATTTAAAAATATAAATTCTCAATATAAATATAAATATTAAAAAAATTAAAAAGGATATTTAAATCTAATTGTTAATTGTAATATTTTCATTTATGTCGGTAAATATTAATATGTTTAATTTTTATTCAGAGAAATGATTAAATATCAAAAGATTTATATAATTAAATTGGAGGAACTATTTGGTGGAACCACATGGTATGAAATACGTTGACCCTCTCTGCGCAATGTTATGCGTTGTATGATGCGGCAGGTTGCAGTGAGTCATTGAAGCTGTCTGCGAGGTGTCTGATTGCAAAACTTATTCATAACATCCTTTTCATTTTTGCGTGCTCTGTAAATTGTTATGTTACTAATTGTCAAACTAACGATATATCCGCTTGTGAAAAAGTTTCTATATGAAAGGTGAGAGTAGCTATCGGTTGCCCAAATCGAAATTCATGTTACAAGAATATTCGTTAACAGCTATTTATGGAACAGACTCAATGACATGCAAAGAATCCATGAACGAATCTATGAACCGTTAATGGAACCTTGTGTGTATTGATTAATAGTAGTCTTGAGAACAATCATTTTATAACTATTAGATTTCAGAAGATTGTGTAATCAAAATTTTTAGTTAATCATTTTAATGTCATTTAAAACTTAATTAATAATTAATTAGTGAATTACGTGACTTCTAGCACGTACCATTCATTATATACTTTTTTATTATTAATTATTCTACTTATATATTTAATAAAGATAACAAATAAGAAACAATTGAAAAAATTAAATAGAAGCTTCTATTTATTATTAGAAGCTTTTAATTAAATGTGAATAAGCATTTTCTGGAAATGCAATAATATTAACCATAGTTGGGCAAAACCAGAAATAGAAATGCTCAATTATTGCGCTATGAGGGATATTCCTATTACGTCAAATGAATGCGTAAAATTGCACGCATATTTTTACTATTAATCACATCCCTTATAACAAGAATTATAATGTAGTAAACATATTAATATTTTTTAAGAAAGATGTTCTTTCTGTGTCAAAAAATTGATTGATGGAAATTAATAAAACACATAATTAATAATATTCATTTTAATAATAAATAAATAAAATGAATATAAGACAAAAATCTAAGACAAAATTAAACGTATGGCAAACTGCCAAAAGAAGATACAAACAATTTCTACTATTTTACATGTAACTATTAGCGAATCTGAAGTACAAATGATTCATAAGCTCACGAGTTTAAAGTAAATTTTATTTTTGGCCTCTTTTTTATCTTGTTTGTTTTTTTGTATTGATCTATATTATCGTATCATATATTGATCTATATTATTATATAACATAATAAGTTATAAAATGATTATGTCATTTCGATAACTTTTGCGAGAACGAACAAGCAAAAGTTATATATTTTTATACATAATCTCGCATAGAAAACACTTAATATATCCTCCTTGTAGTTAATATAATTGTATTTCTATAAAATATATATAAAGAAGAAATAAATTTTCGTAAGGAATACATCTACTGAATCAACTAATTGTAAGACGGAACGCGTTGCATGTATGACAATTAGTCGAAAATAGGTAGTATCTTTTCATTGAAGGTAATTTTAATATTTCATCTGTTTTATTAGAATTTAAATATAAAATTTATTCCAATTATCTGCGTTTTGTTATTTTTTTAAACAAGAAAGATCAATGTGAATATAAAATTTAAAAAAACATTCAAAAATTAAAATACATTCTATAAAAGCTTTGAGTGCATCGCTTCAATAATTTAACAATTTAAAATCATAGCTCAAGGTGATCTTTGCGGGAAAATGACTTTACTTCAGTTCTTCCTTTGCAATAAATCGTAAAACATCACTCTAGAAATCCCGTTTATGAAAAATTCTTGAACTGTAGAAAAGTTAATCCTTGAAATCTCAGGCATTGTAACTTAGAGTCTTTCTTTAATGTATAAACTAAAGATTTTTTATGGACTAACAGGGAAAACATGTAACATAACGGGATACTTCTGAAATATTTATTGAACTCGATTTTCAATGAATCACACCTATATGAATCAATTTTACTGGTACGTGAAAATTTATGGCACTCTTCTAATTTCAATTTGATTTCCATAAGTGATATGATCTTAATTATGTCATTGATTATCTATTCAATTGTGAACAATATCGTGTGCGTTTATTTGTGTGATAAAAATTTGTTGAATATGTAGATAAAACGTTTCAAATGTGTGTGTAGATCGCTTGAGCAACATATCACTATAAAAGAAAAGTCGAAGTTCGACTTTGATATAAGCCTGTACATCCTCTTATCAGAAAGTCTTATAGTCGATCGCATTAACAAATATGTTGAGAGTGGCAAATAAGAGTTCAGTACGTGAATTTATGTTTGAACAATATGTGTAATTGAAGATTTTATTCATAAAATGACTTATTATACTATTGATTTTATTACATTATTATTTAATTGTATATTTAGAATTTAACTTAAAATTTCGATATCAGCTTCGAATCACGATCAAGGATGGAATTGATGACGCATAAGGAAGAAACTCTAACAGTTCCCACACACCAGGATATTTTGAGTTGTTGTGAAGAAATGCATGAGTAAATGTCACCGCAGAGTTTCAGGATATCGGATTTTACATGTGCATGAATCTGTGCAAGCTCTTCTACGTATGTGTGCAAGCTCTTCTACGTATAAATACACTTCTGGCAGCAGGAAAGTCTCAGTTGGACGTTTCTTGATACGACTACATGTTGATGGTTCGTGTAATTTTGTTAAAGAAGGCACATCTCGAACGTGTTCGTCAAATATCGCGCCATAAGATTTGAATTTATGAACGTAATCTTCAGCGAGTTCAATTTTACACTGTGTGTATAAAAATAATTTTGGTGATACAATATAGATTATTCAATAAGAATTACAGAATAAATTAACGAAGAAACGAGGCATGAGAAATAGATTATTGAGGACTTTTCTATTGAAGTTAATAATACTCATCCCGTTGATGCTGGACAACATGGTTCGATCAGCGGCAGTAAATAACAATAGGATTTCGTTATCTGATGCAGTGAAAGCGTCCAACATGTTTGTTTGCAAAAAACCACAATCTCGAGCGTACAATCTGAAAGACTTGATGCAAAACGTGCATCAGAATTCTGGAGAGAGTACCATTCAGCCTGTTTATATTATCGTGAAGCGATGCGATGGACACTCCGGATGCTGCACGAATCCAGATATGAGTTGTTTACCTGTAAAATCAGCGATTTATTACGAGGAGATTGAAATTGAGATTTGGAGCTTCGAAACTAGTAACAGAAGACAATGGATTAGTGTGGAACAACATGGTCAATGTTCCTGTAAAATTACCAGGATCATGGATCGCTACCAATTAGAGCATCAACAGCCTAACATAACGCTAATTTCAAATTAGCTATTTAGTGTCCAGGATGATTAAAACGATACACATGCCTTTTGCATAATAAATTATAATATTATAATATAACAGACAGTATTGATTTATAGAAAATATTAAGACTGCTGATGAATCGAAATAATTAAGAATGTTCAAGTTGTTATTTCTCTTGGCTGGTACCAGTTTAGTTAGAAAACTTTCAGTGTGTGTTCGATGCTATACGCAAAGAAAATTGGCATGAAGCCTAACAACGTGTTTATTGTCTCTTTAACATCAAATCATCATAAAATTGCTGGTAAACACCTATTTTACAATATTATTATTTTTGATGCACAACGAATTTATACAAATTCTCAGAAAATAAGGATTTTCTCAAAAACATTAGATTTGGAGGGTTTTCACAAGATTTGGAAAATTTTTTGTTTAAAAAAATTAAAAAGAGTTATAAAATTATAATTAACTTCATTAAAAAGTTCATTAAAAAAGATTCAGATGATTACACATAACTAGAGAAAATTATAACTACAACTAGTCATATTTCGTACGTGATCATAGTTATATTAAACAGAAATAAAGGGGGCCAAAATGTATTATTATTTTAGAAACTACTATAACTCTTTTAGAAAAAGAGTTTAATATTCATCATTGTGATATTGTCTTACTTATACAATCATAAACATCGAAATTATAGTATTGGTAGACTTCATTTTAATTGTATTGAAAAATGTGTAAAACTGATATTTATTAATTAATTATAATGACTTCAGTATTTATATGTATTTGTTATATATTTTTAATTCATTCCTTATGTGTAATTTTTTGTAAATTTTTTTTGAATAATATAAAATACTCGAATACTGAAGAAGTATTAATTAATAATACTACTGTAAAATACTGTTAAAGAGACTGATATATAAAATATATTACACATCTTTTATGTATGGAACGTAATAAGTATCTTTATTTATTCTAATAAATTTCGTAATATGTTAATTATACTTAAAATTATACTTAATGCTATTTATTAATGATTGGAAATTGAAACATACAACATATATGTTTCCAATGTTTACTTATATATCTGTTGAAAAAGATAGTAGAACTTATACTTAAACTTATAAAATATAAAAAAGGCAATGCACTTACATAAAATAAAATGTTTATACATTTTGTCAAACATTTTTAATAATAAAATTTTATGATAAGCATTGCGTAATTTATGAAATTCAGTTATGAATGTCTTGTACAAAGTGTTTTATATAAATACGTTTATACTATAAATTTAAACACTATATGAAATTTGAATAATAATTATATAAAAATCAGTTTTAAAATAATGTAAATAAAACAAATATCTAATTTCAATTTAACTTTTTAGCATTAATAAAATCTTGACAAAGGAAATGTTATCTTTGATTCTAATGATTTAAAAAAACGACATTATATTTTTAATTTCATATAGTTTTCATTTGAAAAGATAGATGTACACTGCCATTATAAGACATATCATAGTTTCATCTAAGTTTAGCTATAACAAATATTTCATTGATAATTGTATCTGTACAACAAAATTATTGTTTGATGCTAAATAAAAATATTTTTGTTTTGAAAGTCAATATATTAATGGTCAACATATTCTTACACCATTCGTGTATAAAGACAGCAGCAATGTGCAATTTTTCCGACGAGTTCGTATACAAAACTATTTAATTTTAAAATCGCGCATATGCATATTTAGATCGCATTCGTCGTCCTCTTGTTCCACGTCCTCTTCCTGTTTCGTTATTTGCTCCTCTTGTCGTGTGCCCTCCGCGTATTACGCTTTGTCCTTTAAAGCAAATTTTTATATTAAGAGAATATACTTTTATTTTATAATTTATCATTTATGATTGCACTTACCTCTACCACCAGATTGACTTTCCCATACAATAGGTGTAGGTCGAGTACCACGTGTTCTAAATCGATCTTGCGATCTTGCTGAACGTCGTGACGTACCTCCTCTAGCACCATTTGCTGCAGCTGCAGCATTAGCTGCTGCCGCCATTGCCCTTTGACGAGTATTACTGGAAGGAGAAGCTTCTGCTTCACGACTTTCTTCTACTTCATCTTCCACTATATCACTTCCAGGTTCTTCAGTGCCTTCGCCAGTATCTACTGCGTCATCATCCCCGGAAATTAAAGGACCAGCTTCCTCTGTGCGTTTCTCACCTTCTGAACTTATACCTATATATAGTTCCATATGAAATTATTTAAATCTATTACTAATATTGATATAGTTTATAAGTACCTTCAGTTGGTGTTGTGCTAATAGATTCTGTAATTATTTCAGTTTGATTATGCTGTTGATCATCAACGCCAAGCACACGAATACTTGGAATTGTAGGCTCTTCACTAGCATCACCAACAGTAGTACCCGTCATTGACATCGGTGTTACTGAAACTGGGGTTTCCTGTTCTTCTGAAGGTCCACCGCTTGTCTTAAATATATCATTTAATTATATAATAAAATGAAATGCTCTGAATATTATATAAAAATATTGAATTATTTTTATACCGAAGGTGGTAAATCAGCTGCTGGTGAAACTTGTAAAGGAGTAGTAGGTACACTACGACCAGTACCACCATCTTCTAATTGAGTAAGATCCATTCGTGTATCATCCATGCTTTCTTGAATTACTTGAGCTACACCGGAACTAGATGATCCAAATATCGTTCGAGTTGCTGAACCAGAAGGAGTTGATAACGAAGGAGTTGACGATGCTGTTGTTGGCGTAGACGAATCTCCAAAAGTAAAACGACCTTGAGGAACTTGAGGTGAACTCACAGCTTCTCCAAATCCATCTCCTCGACGTGGTACGAATAAAGTTGGCGTACTCGGTACTATACTATCATCACCGCCATCTTCATATCCTTGTTGCGGCTAAAATTTATTAAAAGGTACTTTATTTTCCCTTTTATCTGTGTATAATGTATAAAAATAAGAATATACCAAAAGAAGATGTTGTTGTTGTTGTTGCCTAGGCATTGGCGCAATTCCACGTGAAGATCGGGCTCCAAAAGATGTAGGTGGGTCTCCCGTTGGCTCAGCACTACTAATTGCTTCAGATTGCTGTTGCTGTTGATTCGTAGGTACTGTTACCTGTGCTTGTCTAGGTACTTCTACACTTGTAGAATCTTCTCCCATTATAATTTCAACTTCATTATTATCTCTTTCCACTTCTACTTCCACTTCATAGGGTATCTCTTCTTCTTCTTCCATTTCTTCATATGGATCGTTGTCAAATTCTTCTTCCTCCTGAGTTTGATGATTACCGCCTCCTTCGCCTTCGTCACAATCTACAACAACAACACATCCTTCTTCTACCTCCTCGTCTTGATCCCGCTGGCTCGATGTTGGTACCTGAAAATTAAAGAAGTATATCATTTTAAATATACAATTATCATTTAATACATTTAATACTTTCATTATTTAAATTCACCTGGTACTCGACCTCTGAAGCGCTTGCACTAGCAGTAGATGACATTTCTTGTCTTGATCGTTTAGCTTTGGGACTAAGCACTTGTTCCTGTCTACTGTGATCTACACCTTCAATTCCAGACCCTGATGCTGTCGAATCAAGAGCTCTGGAACGTTTATGCCCTGTTGAAGCTTGTGATGTGCTCACTGACTGAGTAGAACTACTAGCAACAGTCTGTTGTTGATCACTGACAGCAATCTGTTGCTGTTGTTGTTGTTGTTCTACTCTCGGACTAACTAATGCAACAGTCTGCTGTTGCTGCTGCTGCTGTTGTTGTTGACATTGTTGCTGTTGTGCACTAAGTGTTTCTGCACTTTCTGGATCTTCTCTTTGCGTCGATTCTGCTGATTCACTTAATTGTGGTTGTACAACGAGTTGTCGTAAAGTACTTGGTGCTGTTTGCGATGAACTGCTGCTAGTACTAGCTGGTTGAAAATCTGGAAGACTACTAGTTGGCGAACTTGTTTCAGTAGTATGTACCACTTGTTGTTGTGGCTGTTGTTGCTGATGAGGGGCAACCATTACTGGTGCAGTTGCCGTTGTAGGTAAAACGGCAGCTGTTCTAGATTGCACTACTACACTCATAGGTCGAATACTCGCTAGTGGCGTTTCAGCACGAGCAGACATAGGTTTAATATTAGCTGTTGGTGGTTCCGTAGTGGCACTAATTCCGCTAACGCCAGCTATTTGTCGCTGCAATTGAGTAACTCTTTGCACAAGAGTTTCTTTTTCTGCTTGAATTTCTGATTTTTCATGTTCAAGACGAGAAATTCTACTTTCCATTTGAGATTTAAGAGCTGCAAGTCTAGCATCATGTTCAGTAGTATCTGATTCGGTTGCACCAGCTTCGAATTTAGCTTTCAATTCAAGTAATTCCTTTTCACAAAGTTTCTTTGATTCTCTTAGCCGCATAAGTTCAGTTCTTGCAGTCGTTAATGCTCGTCTTACACGTTCTTCTTTTTCAACGCGTGTTCTGTTCATCGTATCGATCTCTTTCTTTAACGATTCTGCTTCATTTTGTACAACTATCATTTGACGAGACAATTCATCAACCTTTGATGTTAATTCTAGGTTTGCTTGACGCAATTCTTGCCTGCCTTCTTCTCGCAATTCATCTTCACGTTCTTGAGATACATGTGCGATATCTTCATTTCCAGAAGTACCAGAAGACATTCGAGATTCTTCAGATTTGCTCTTTTCTTCTTCTACTGTTTTCGCGAGTTCTTCAAACTGAGTTTTGTATTTTTTCGCTATTTTTCTTATTTGTATTTCTTTATTTTTTATGTCATTCAAAACTGCTTCTTTATCACCAAGTTCTTTTCTTAACGTTGCTAAATCCTTAGCTTTGGAACAAGAATCAGCAAGAGCTTGGTTTAAGTCTTGACCCAATTTACGTGCTTCTTCAGATGCTTTTTGAACTTCTTCTCCTTGAGTTTGTACTTGTTTTTGAAGCAGCGCTAACTGTTCTTCCAATTTAGTTTTTTCTACTTTCAATTGGTTTAATTCTTCTGCGCGTTTAACATGTGTTTCACGTTCAGATGTAAGCAATTTACTGAGATTTTCCCGTTCAGTTTGCAATCTACGCCAATCTTCCGGACTTGTTTTATTAGCCCTTTCTACTAACGTATTAGCTCTTTGTCTCCACCTAGTTGCTTCTCCTTTAAGACTTGTATTTTCTTGTAATAAGGCTTCAGTCTTTGCTTGTAAATCTCGAGATGTATCTCGCAGTGGTACTACTTCTTCAGAAAGTGTTGCTACTTTTACAGTGAGCTCTGAAACTTTTGCACTTAAATTATCTCTTTCCTCTCTTAGAATTCTATTAGAATCTGTGATGGCATTTAATGTCTCAACTTTCCGCAATAACTCTGCATGTTTGGATGTGGTTACTACATCAATTTCAGACTTTTCTCTTTCCGAATTAAGGGCAGCTTCTGTTTCCTTTAGTCTTTTTTCTATGACCTAAATTAATGAAAAAATATTAAAATTATATTGTATTATATTATATTAAAAAATTATACAAATTAAAATCTCAATGAAAGAATACTAACTTCCACTTGTGATTTTAATCTAAGATTTTCAGCTCTTAAAACATCAAATTTTGCTACAGCTAAATCTTTTTCTCGTCTTAGATATTTCATTACTCTTAATAACTGTTCAGCAGATTTAGAATCATCTTCAAGTCCACTAAAGCTACGATTCATTGCTTCTAAGCTAGTATCGGGACTTCCCTGGTCACCTATTTTTGATTGCTGACTATGCATGATTGCAGTCTTATCGCTTAACTCTTGAATTTGAGTGTGCAAAATAGCATTTTGTGTATCCAAATCTGAGAGTCTTTGTTGCATTTCTTGGATCTCTTCAAGTAATTTTTTTTCTCTTTCTTGACAAGCTACTCTCTCAAGATTTAGAGCTTCTACAGCTGCATTTCTTTCTTGATTTAAGCTTGCTATTTTTTGTTCTACAGTTTGTGCATCTTCTTTTAATTTCGCTAGCGTCTATAAAAGAATAATAAAAATTAACTTATTTTATATTTTATTTATTTGCATAAATGAAATGAATTTTTATTTACCTGCAAATCTGCTGAATGCAATACCATTTCTCTAGCATATTTTTCTTCAGCTTCTTTAACAGATAGTGAAGCGTTATGTAAATCACTTTTTACAATCTCTAATTCTCCTTTAACTTCATCTAATTCCTCAAGCTTTCTCTCTGCATCAGCTAATTTCTCTCGTAATTCCGAATCAGTTTCTTGTCGGCCATTAGCTACCTTTGCTAATTCTTCTACTAATTCTTGAACTTTCTTTTGAAGGGATATTATTTCTACACGTGCTTCTTTTAAGGCAGTCTCTAATTCTTCTTTACATTTATTATGTTGCGCTGTTAATTCTCTTAATTGAGCTTCTGCACTTTCTGCTATATCGCAATATTGTTGGCTTTGTTGCCGTGAAGCTTTTAATTGTTCTGACAAAGATTTCGCTTCTGCTTGTGTTGTCGCTAGTTGCATTTCAAGTTCTTTTAATCTCTTTACGAGATGTTCATCACCTGCAAGTTCAAATAGGCACAGAATTTTATTTATAATCACCTCTAACTAAGTAGATAAAAATTTAACTTTATATTTCACACGTACCAGTGAAAGGTTTTGATATTGAATGAGTAATGGCTTGTCTTAGTTTTGTATTAAGTTCTTCTATACGCTGCGTATTTTGAGTATCAGATTGACGAGCTTGTTCTAATTCTGTGCGAATTTGTTCAGTTATATTGCGTTCCTCGGTTAATCGTTCTTGAGCCGTAGTAAGTTGTCTTTCTAAATGTGCAGATAATTCTCTAAATCGATCTTGTTCTTCCTGCAATCGGCGTCTTAAAGCAGCACATTCTCTTGTAGCATCATCTAAACGCTGCTCAGCACGTAATTGACCCTCGGCCTGAACACGCTCTAAACTTGCTTTAATAGATTCAACATCTGCTCGTAATAAAGCTTGCGTTTGACGTTCTCTCTGATATACTTCACGTTCTTTCAGAAGACGACCTTCAGAATCACGTAAAAGTTGTCTTTCTTGTCGTAAATTTTCTAATTGTACCTCAGCACGGGATAACCGCGTTTGAGCTGCCAAAGCTTCATCTTTCAAAACCATTAGACTTTGCTCATGTTTGCCTGTAAAAGAAACAATTTAATAATACTTTTTTAACATAATATCTTATAAACATAGCAAATATTTCATACCAATTGTCACATTATAATTAAAACATTTTTCTTCAAGAACTTTTATTTGAGACTTGTAAGAAGCAACATTTGATTGTAAAAGATTAAATCTATCATTAGCTGAATCTAATTGTGCTTTTAATCTGCAGCATCGGGCTGAATTAGCTTCTGCTTCTTTTCTAAGTCTTTCTACTTCCTCTCCTAACATACGTTCATGGGCTGCCCTTTCTTTTTTATATGTGTCATAATCATCTGTAATCTGTTTCAATTTAGCTTCAGTTTCTGCTAGTTGTTTTTGTAATTCCTTTTCTCTATTAACATCATCTTGTGTAATAATAGCCACTTCATCTTTAATAGGTTTTGCTCCATCAATTTCTCCTGCTCCTTCTTCTTGAATCATGGAAAATTCTTTTTTTTCTGCGACATTTGTTTGTTTTAAACATTGTTGATACATGTTTTTATACATGTCCCGTTGTCGCAAAAGACCATCTAACATCTTTGCTTGTCTATCTTGAGCAGCTTGCATGTCTTCTAGTTGTTCTAGGTATCTGTTACAATTATGAAAAACTAAAATAAATAAAAACAAACACTATTGTAATTTATTTTTAATACAATTACAAACCTATCTAATTTTTCTTTCATTTCCCCAGAATTTATTTCATCTGTTGCTCTTTCAATTTCTTCTTGTCTTGATGACAATGTACGAACTATTGATAATAACTTCTGATTATTTTCTTGTAATTCTTCAATATCTTTAAATGTGACGAGTTTTTTACTAATAATTTCAGACGAAGCAAGATTATCCATATCTACTGAATTTGAAAATTCACTTGTATTAACACTTACACCACTTCTACTTTCTTGAACTTCTTTTAAAAGGAAGCACACCTAAAAATAATAAATATATAGTATCATATACTGAAATACTATGTATAAATATATGTAACTTTAATTGCTTACCTGTCTAGCTAAATCTGATAATTCTGTTTTCAATCTTTGATTTTCTTTAGTGTGATGCTTAGCAATGCGATTTGCTTCATCAGTTGTTTCTTGTAGCCTATGATTTTCTGCTAAAAGTTCATCTAATCTTGATGTTAACATACCGATGTTGGTCATCGCAGTTTCATAATCTTCACGTTGTTGTTGTAAAATAGGAGCTTTTTCTTCTAATTCACGTAAAATAACATCCATTTGTGATTTTAAACGTTCATTTTCTTCTCGTTCTGAAGTTAATTCATTTGTTACATCAACTAATTGTGTATAAATTTGAGTAAGACTTAAGCCTTTTCTAAGCACTCGACTAGCTATAGCTGCTGTAGGTGCAAGTTGTTCAACAGCTTGATCTAATCTTTCTGTTAAAAAAATTGTATAATTATTAAACAAATAAAAGTGCATAAAAATGATAATGATAAAGTAATTACCTTGTTTAATATTTTTCAGTAACTCATTAGCATGATTTAATTCCTTTGAAAGCTCATCTATTTTTTGCTCTCTTTCTTCTAATTCTTCTTTATGTTGTAATTGAAGTTGATTATGTGTTGTCTCTAATGTTCCATATTGTTCAGTAGCATGTTCTAATAATTCTTGAAGTTCTTTAACTGCATTACTAAATTCTTCAGCTTTTGCATTTGCTTCATCAGCCATGCCTTTATAAAGATCTGCTAATCTAGTCTGAGCACCAATTTCTTCTCGATAAGAAGCATGCATAGAAATTTCATGTGTACGTTGTTCTTCTAATTTTTGAGATAGTTCATCACAACGTCGTTGAAGAGATGTATATGATTCTCGTAATTGTACCATTGCTTCATTAGCAATACGTAATTCTTCATCACGCTGTGCCAAACGCGTATCCATTAAGAGCGTTCGTGCAGAAGCTTCTGCTCTTGTTGCTTGTAATTCTGACATTCTCTTTGCTAATTCTTCTTCAAGACCAGCCATTTGCTGTGACAAAAGAGTCCTTTCCTGTTCCAAACGTTTTTCTCTAAAAAATATTTAACATAACATATTAAATGAAGCAAGATTTAAATCAATAATGAAAGAATTCATTACATGAATACATACTTAAATTCAAGAGTCATATCACGACTTCGAATTTCCTCTGTTTCTGCTAAAGCCTGACATTTTGCAGCAACAGCATTTTGTAATTGAGTTCCCAAAGAAGATAGTTCAGTATGCATTCTTTCAATTTCTGTATCTCGTCTTTCAACTTGTAATTGCAATGTATCTCTTTCATCCACAACTGTATCTCTATGCCTACGTAAGTCAGCATTTTCTTTTTCTAATCTATAAATGTCAAATGATTAATTATATGTAATAATCAATTAATTATGTTATGTATAAAAATACATATTTTACAATAATACCTTTTAATAGTATCTTGTAACTTTTGTATTTCACTTTTAGTTTGATTTAAATCAGTTTGTAATTCAATGGTGTATTTCTCTGCTAATTGAAGTTTTCCTTTGCATTCTTCAAAATTTGACTTTTCCTCTGTTAAATCCTTTTGTAATTTATCTAAAGTTTGGTCTAGTAAATTTCAAATATAAAAATTTATTCATTTTAATAACGAAATAATAAAGATTTTGTAAGTTATCTAATAAGTTATTTAATAAATTAGCTTAACCAAGTTTTTTATAGCACAATTTCATTTTATTCATAAATAATAAAATATTTAATGAATGCGGCACATTTCTATATCAAAGAGGTTAACTTTTGTGTAAATAAACTAGTCGATCGTTACCGCAACAGTAGTATAAAATTCAATTCAAACTTACCAAAATTTTTTCTATTAGTTTCAAAAACTGCTTTCGCTGTAATATACTGTTCGAACTTTTCGTTGAAATAAGCATTAAGCTTTTTTGCTAGTCCTTCGGGAATTTGCGTTAATTCTTCTTCACTTAAAATTTCTCGCAGCACATTATGTTCGTTCTCTTCTGCTTTTTCCATCTTTTCGTTTAATCTTGATTAAAATTCAAAAAGATTTTTCAATAACGAGCTAGTACTTTGTCAACAATTAGGATCGATCGGAAACACATTTGCTGAAACATTCAAAGTATCTCGTCTTCCTTTCTATAAATCGCTATGGCCTTTATCGAACTGACGCGGATCACTACCTTAAGCTAACACTACCATTGTAATCAGTTGTACGTAGCGCTAGTGTACCATTTTATATATTAAGAACAAAGCATTGGTAATTAAATAATATTTGTTATTTTCTATATAATTTATGAATATATATAAATAAGATTTATGTAATTTTATATGATCAAAGTTTTTAACATGTATGAATATGTCCTGTAATCTTGTTTAATTCATTTTTTGTACAATAATGTTGTTATATTTTTTAATTCTTAAATTAAATTGAAATGTTTTATTTAAAAATAATATATAATATAACATATGTATTTTAATTTTTATTTAATTTTCTTTTTAATAAGAGAATATTTATATTTTAGGTATTTATTTTGAAAATTATGATTGTTAAAATTAATGAAGCTCAAAAATATAAAAATAACAAAGACAAGAGGAAGTATCGTGTGTAAATAATAGTTTAAGAAATTAACTAAGAAGTTCACCAACCTGTTAATTATGTTTTTTTTTAAACCACATTGTTTCTCAAAACTGAAAAATGTTATAGGTTATGCAAACAATCATTATTACATCAAACACACAAAACTTTTACATACGTTGGAAATATGTAACTATGTTAATTATACAAATAATAGAACATATTTATCTATCAATCTATGCTATACTACAGATCAATTCAACAAAACAAATATTGCACGAGGCAAACATGATCTTTCACACTTGTCAATTTGTAATAGAAGATTCTGTACAAAAATACTACCAAAGAAGTCTAATGTATTTGGAGATCTTTCGTATGATGACTATGAAAGAATTGAAATGGATGAAGCAGAAAAAAGAGAAGAAAAATTTATGGAGAATGTACTTCCAAAAAGACAAAGATTCACTCATATACATTACATTAAGCTTATTAAAAGTCATTTACGTGATAAAAATTTGCAATTGGCATTAAATGTATTAACTCTAATGAAAGAGAATCGTGATAAACCTGATTTGTATATATATAGACTATTAATTTCTGCTTTCGCTCAGCAAGGTGATGTCAAACAATGTTTTAAATTATTTAAAAAATTAAAGGAAAGAGGTTTTATTCCTACTCCAACTGTGTATAGTAGTTTAATGCATGCTTGTGCTGAGTCAAAGGATACTAAAACAGCATTAAAATACTTGACATTTTTACGGGAACATTTTTATGTAAAAAAAATTAATTTAACTGATATAAATTATGCAGCTTTTATTAGAGCTTATAATCAACATAAACAAACTTTAACTGCTTTTGAAATAGCAGATGAAGCAAAAGATAAAGGCATTTATACACAGGATATAATTGCTGCTTTGTTCAATGGAGTAATAAATGATACAGAAAATGGATTAAAGCATTGTTTAGTTTTGTGGCATAAGATGAAAGTAAGCAAAGTAAAAGCAACTATATTTCACTACAATCTTTTCTTAAGGGCAATTAGAGACACAAAGTTTGGTGATTTAAAAGTAAATGATATTATAGTACCAGAATTAATAAACACTAAAATTCAATTCATTGAAACAGGAAAACCAGATTTATTAGATTCTCCACCAGTATTAACTATTTCACTTATTTCATTACTTAAGAAGCATAATTATTTTATCTCAAATGAAAGTTCTAAACAGCGAAGAGAGCTAGATACAATTGATAAAAATTTATTATTGTCCTTAAATTTAAATAACATATTACAAGAAAATCGATTGCTTTTATTTGGTGGAGTTGATAAATTATTGAAACGTATGAAAGATGATGATGTACAACCTGATGTAAAGACAATAACATTACTCTTAGATTTAATTCCATCTACAATAGAAGCAGAAGAAGCTTTTTTTAAATATATTGTTAAAAATAAATTACAAATTGATATAAGTTTTTTTAACATGCTTATTAAAAGGAGATGTTTAAGAAAGCAATACAAAGATGCTACAGTAAGTATGCAGTTATAATTTTAGTGAAGTCCATTTTTAGTAATATTTAAAGATTCTTAATAATTTATATTTCAATGTAGGAAGTAATTGATAAAATTCAAACCTATCATATGACACCAAATGTTGTTACATTTGGAGTATTAGCAATTGGATGCAGAATGGAAAAAGATGGAAGAGAACTTTTAGAACAGTTAGATACCATTCATTATGCACCTAATTATGTGATTTTAGGAACATTATTATTTAATGCATGTAGTACTAGAAATTTTTCTTACACATTATTTTTAATGAGGTATACATTAAAGAATCAAATTAGACCATCGCAAGATATGTTGAATAATTTGGAAAAATTTGATAGAACAATGTTGGAAATTGTTAGAAATAAGGTATATAAATTATTTTAAAGATAACTCTGAAATATACATAGTTTATAATAATCTATAATAATACTTACAATTTTAGGGTAAATACAAACATAAAGCAGTTAATAAAATTATGAAAAATTATAATGATTTTAAAATAAAATATGAAGATTGGAAAACCAAAGTACAAAATGATATTTTAAAAATATGAAGATTAAGCATTTTCTGTTTATAATTTGCTTTTAACGTGTAATATATTAATTTTAATTTGTAATGTAAAAATGATAAACTTGAAATAGTTTCACAATAAAATTTATACACAAATACTTTTACGTATTTTTTATCTTATATTTATGTATATAGATAATTATTAGCAAAATTCAAAATAATCTAATATAATAATACCCTTATTTTATTCTTAAAAAGAAAATCTTACAAGAAATTGTAAAATCCTTATAATTAAGATCGTCAAATAAATTAGCGAAGATAAGGAGGACGAGTTTCTTGTGTCCACGGACGACTCCTTGTTCCTGTATTGATTACGCGTGAAGGACAAGTACCACGAATACTAAGTTTATTATATCCTGTAGGCCCAGTTGGTTGTGCTCCACATGTTTCTAATGCTACGAAATCGTCTACATGAAGAGAGGGTGGTCGTGAAGTATTTGGTGGCCTTGATCTAAATGGATCTGCTCCTCTGCCCACACTTCCCACTACTGGACCACTTCTTAAAGAACTAGTAAATTGTGTTCGACCTCGCATAGGTGTAACTGTAAAAAAAGATTTTTTAATTAAATTTTTACCAATTTTGCACTAATACAAATAGTTATATGTAACAAATGTATAATTTACCAAACGGTTGTTTTATTTTAGAAACAGGAGATGTTTGTTTTTGTACATCTCTACTTTCTTGATCATCAGTCTGAACTTTTGATTGTAATGGTTGTGTAGCATCATCAGGTGGAGTTTTAGAACATAAATTTTGAGCTTCTGTTAATAAATTAAAATCGGTAGGAAGTAGTTCAGCTGCAAGTGCTAATAAATCTACTGTATTTTCATTTGTTGCTTGATTTAGGCACATAAATGTAAATTTTTTGGGTCGTTTAGAAGCAAGATCTGGAGTACCCAAACATCGTTGAGAGAATTGATTCAATAGAGCTTCAGGAGTTGGTAATAATGGCTCTAACATTTCTGGAATTGGTTCTTTTTCTTCTTTATCTTCGGCAGATTTTAGGATTTCAACTAATTCTTGTGCACGTTTTATTTTTTCCAAAGGATGATCATTCTTGTCCCACAATATTAAAGCTGCTAATTGCTGTATACGTAGATACAAAGATCTTCCTTGTGATTCAGATGCAATTAAATTTTCTAAAAACATTATAGTTAAATCCACAACAGATTGAGCTTCTGAATCTTCCAAGGTAGAAATATGGTCTAATAATGATCGTAATGCATCAGGATTATTTTCTAAACAGCTTTTTACATGATACAAACCATAATTATGACTAATAAGAGACAAAAGTATACGAAGTGTACTTTGTAATATGTCAGATTCAAATTTTGTACTAGTTGCTAATATATCAATTAATGCAGCTAAAATAGATAAAAGTGGTTCTTTACTTGGTACTGAATGTGTGAGTTTCTTTTCAAATGGTTCACTGTTATCTTCTTGCATAAGACTTAGTGTACAATCACACAATGTTTCAAAGATATCTAGAATTTCATATTGCATTCGAATATCGTTCGTATTTTTAAGTGCCACACACATCATTTCAATAACGGGTGGATATTTTTGGTCAGATTTAACTTGTGCTCTAGATGCAGGACTAGTTAAAGTTAACAAAGTAGCCTTCATAGGTGCGTGTCTTGCAAGTTCACTAAGTAAAGCAAGAATTAAAACATTACTTTCTAGCGGTGTGGCAGCTATTACACCATCTAATAAACATCTACCTACAAGTAATGCTGTAGGTGCTGCTAAATCACTTAATTGCTTACATACTTTTGAGAGAAGTACTAATAAATCTTTATTCCAACTAGCACAAAGCAGTCGTAATGTTTCAGTTAAGTTATTAGCTTGAGCTTGCAAGTGTGCAGACCATAATTTTCTAAAGCCTAAAACTCGGGTAGCATCTTCGGTCATTGTTTCTTTCAAAGTTAAAACAGGTGGTAATAAACTTGTTAAAAGTTTCAAGCCAGGTATAAAATTACATGGGCTTAGAGAAACCATCTTGAGGACTTCACCTAACATTTGTGTCCATAATGATTTTGCTACATTTCCTGATCCATCTGAATCTACAGCCTGTGTAAATACTAAAAGTGTTCCTACTATCTCTTCAGATAAAGTTTGAACAATTCGAATAGGAGGAATAGCGTCTACTAATGAATAAACACCAAGTAATGGTATCACAGCTGTTAGATCTTTGAAATCTGTAGCCATACATTTCACAAGACGTTCCAGTAATGCTCTTGTTAATCTTACACATGGAAGAAGTAATGCGACCAATGCTAAACCTCTTCTGCCTGTTAGAGCTGCACGATGTAAAAAAGGTTGTTCATAAAATTCTGAAATATTTGCCATAACTGCAATAAGAGCTGTTAAACCATCAGCAGCAAACAATTGAGTTAATGCATTCCTGTATTTTAATTCAATGTAAGGTTCCATTGGATCTATATCATTGTTTGAAGGAAAGACAAGATAATATAGAATTCTACATGCTGTAATTAGTTGTCCTGGCAAAGAAGCAGCCTTATCTGCATTTTTTCTAATGCATGCAACAAGTGGAGAAACATCCCCGTAATTCCAATGAGATGGCTGTGCTGCTGTTGTTAGATATGATACAATATCTTTCAATACAGCTTGTGCTCGTGATTTCTCTAAAATAATTGCAGCACGATTTTGAAATACTTCTATTCGATCAGAATAGCGAATTGTTGCTGATATAATTTCTGCAGAGAATTCACACAAATTTGAATCAGAAAGATAAGGAATTAAAATATCAATAAATTCTCCTTTAGGAAGTACTGTTATTATAGCTTGTAAACCTTCAGGAAATATCAAGAAAGAATGAAGTTTTTTTAAAGCCATCCAATCAGAAGATTGATATTTTAAATGTAATAAACATTGTACCACTTGAAGACGCCAAGCTAAAACTGATCCTGCACCAGGTAAATCACATTTTAGAGCTTTTAAAATTAATTTGGTAACTTCTGGATCTTTTAATAAATATAATAAACCTTCTTTTGTATCAGAAATACGTAAAAGAAAATGCCGAGTAGCTTTAATTAGACTCAAATCTGATTTTGGAGATGTAAGGGCAAATAGAATATGATATAAAAGTTTGTGATATTCAAAATATGCTATTAAATGACATCGAGGGTTTCGATTATGCTCTCGTTCAAATTCCATTTGAACTCCAGCTGGAAGCTGACGTTTTGGTTGAGCCATTAATGTGGGCGAACATACATATGTATTTGTTAATTCTGTGATAGCCAATTCATCAATTTCTTTCATTTCATCAAGAAATTCATATGTGTGAACTTTTCGTAATAATGAACTTAAAGCATATTTTAATCTTGCTAATTTTGTTGTATCTAACATCATTAGAGCATTTTTATATAAACTACTTTTCGATTTAAGAAATTCTCGAACAATTATTGGACTTATTAATGCAGCATCCAATGTACGAAGAGCAGAAAGTTTGACAGGAAGTGCTACATTTTCGCGCATGCACAACGCTAATAATTTATAAGGTGCATCTACTTTTAACAGAATATCTGGACCTTGTGGAAATTTACATAAAGTTTCTGCTAATCGTACACCAACTTTAACGTGACGAACTTTGTAAGCTGGCTGAGGTTGAGCACGTGCAAGATCCGTATCTAAACCAGCATTTATGATATTGGTCAAATCATTAAAATCTGTATTATTCAAATGAAAAGGACTAAGTATTGCGCATAAAGATTCACAATTATGGACAAATGCTTCTTTTTCTTGACCTGAAGCATTATTAAAATGTAAAACTGATTTTGATATAGATTGAAATATTTCATGAATCTTATCCAACATTTCTTTGCTAATGTGGCATTCTTCAGCAACATTCATTGATTCTTCCAATTCCAATAGATCAGGTGGTGTTATAGAATAAATATTATTTAACTGAATATTTTCACATTCATATTCTGTAGTAGATGGTACGTCATCTGCCATTATATCTTCATCAGATAATATAGGTTCAAAAGGTTCTCCTGTTTCTTGTTCACCACCATCCTGTTCTGCTTCTTCTTCTTCAGCTGATATGCTTTCAGGACTTAAAGAAACTAAAGATTCAGAAGGTGGTGAAGAAGGACGTTTTGTAGATTTTAAAGTGCTATTTGTAGCATCTTCTTCCCAATGTCTCATTTCTGTTTTTCCAGTATCTGATGTCGAATTCCTGGATGATTCTACTATTTGAATTGGTTGTATAGGAGGTGGAGGTGTTGCTGCTACACACGTTTCCTGTAATATGAATCTTCTTATAATATGAATTTTCTAAAACCATTGATATAAAATTAAGTTTTATAAATTTATAAACATGCATAAATATGTGTACACATATAAGATATACTTATGTACATACATTTGAATTTGTCTGTGCTTGATTTTCATAGTACCATTCAGATTGTTGTTCTGAAATTTGAGTAGCATTTTCCCCAGTTTCTTCTAATCCACTAACACAAGCTGCAGAACCAGCAGCAGAACTAACAACTTCTTGCGGATTATTTAAAGATTTTGTTAATGTTCCATATACTGCTAAAGTAATAGTTGTATACCAGCCTCTCAATACCAATCCATCTGTTGGTATTTGTTTTCTTTCACATTCTAGCTGAATGTGAATATTTTGTTTATATTCTAATTCTCCAAGTGATTCAAATGTAGAAGCACCAGGTTTACTTAAATCATTTACAAAAAATTCAATTTCAAACTGGGATGGATTTGTAGCCCTAGCATACAAAAAATAAAATAATTTATTTGGAAAAGAATCACTTTTTATATAATTTTTATCAAGTAATTCAAGTACCCTAAACGAACACCTCCAGGAAAATCAGCTTGTACTCTAGCACCTAATGGAATAATTCTAACTTCACTTATGTAAACAGGTTTTGGAAATTGCACTAAATCTAAATTAAGTTCCTGAAACAGTTTTGTTGAAATTATTATATTATATTATTATAGTAACACAAAGTAACCTAACACTTACTTCAGAAATATCATGTGAAAATGTATCAAAGAATAATAGTTCTGTATTTTCCATTTTTTAACTATTTGAACATAAAATAGTTTGAAATATATGTGATTTTCCTACAAAAAATCAAATTTATGTTTATACTACTTGATACAATAAATATTTCCAATGTATGACTCCTTTTTTTAACTGTATGATGAAATTACATTTTACTTTAATATTCATATTTACCTGTAAGCAATATATAAATATTTATAACATATTTTATATTAAAATTAATATTTTTTAATTAAATCATTTTAATAAATCATTGTATACATAGTGTACAATGTTTAATTTGAATTTTGAATTAAGAAGTACTTTCTCTTATATTAATTAAAGAATTTTAGAATATATAGAAGTAAAAAGAAGTTAAATATCTTGAAATTTTTATAAATTTAGATATTTTTCATTCAGTTATACATGTAATTTTTTATTCTTTTATAATAATATATATTTATTAAATTCACGTAACGCCATCTAGTTTAATATCTATCTTCGGTTTTATTCGTTCTACTTCGTTATGAGAGAAATTGTCATGACTAATACCTGTGCAATTCTTTGCGGACAAATTTTTCTTTCCGTTGTAAAATTTTTATCTGCGATAAAACTTAAATTTCATATATTTTGTATATTTGCCCGATTTTAATGGGTACTTTTTATATGTATTTTATAAGTAGTACTTACTGAATAGCTGTGATAACGGCATAACTGATCTGCGTCACTGGTTGCATTCTTGATTATTTGTAAATTTGTTTTTTGAAATCGTGATACAGCTGCAATGAAACAAAAGTTATATTAGATCAGTAAGTGTGAGGAGAGTTATAATTCATACTGTATAACATTAGAATATTGTAAATATCTGAAATATTGTTATTAAATTTGACAAATATATAGTTACCTTTTTTAATAAGGATCTTTCATATTATATCTTGTAACAATATGTATGGTTAAATTTCAGTTTTGAAACAGATGAAAATTTTTGTTAACATTATTTTTAGATTCAATACCATGTATATATATGTTTTAAACTCATAAGGAATAAATGAATTGCTGTCAAAATGTTTATGATTATTATTTTTATTTATTGAAATATATAACATTATTATATTATCAAAAAAATTATTAAAATTTTTAATTTTATATTTGTATTTACCTTCTATATGACCTATACTTTTGGATCTCAAGAAATTAAATATGTTTGTGTATGTATAATTAAGTGATAATAAGGAGAGTCCTTAAAAATGTCAGATATAATAATTATTTACTTTTAGGGATGGTAACTACTGGAGCCACAGTTTTAATGGCAACCAGTGAAGGAACTTCAAATGGAATACAAAATAATTCCACACGATATGAAAATCAAAATATTTGTTGTCACTATAATGAGATACACAATAATCAACAAAATTCAGAATGTCCAATTAAAAAGAATATAACATCTTGTAACACAAATAGTAAGTGTAGTCCATGTATCTTTAAACTTCATAAGTTTCATATTCATCAATTCATCAGTTTAAATGTCTATTATTAGTCTAAAAAACAATTGCCAAAAAATATAATTTTTGGGAATATATGTAATGTACTTCAGTTTAGTATTAATAATTGTCAATATCTTTTATAATAGAAGATAAAGGTCGTACCTCCATGTTGGAAAGGAATAGTCGATTGATTTCAAGATCAGAAACTAAGGAAAGTAATAAAAATCATATATTATATAAAACAGCATTAGTTCGTGAAACAAAAGCTTCTAGATTACGAGCTGCCTCTATTATATCACCTAATGGTAAGTTACATTTTATAGTTATCTTAAATCAGTATAATTTAATATTTATATATATGTGTGCTGTGTAGGTGGAACAGTGTTGTCAAAAAAATTGGGTATGTCAGAAAATTCTACACCTTTGGGCCTCCAACCTAGTACTAGTTTATCAATTAAAGATGTAAGTTATCATAGCTGATTTGATTGTAGAATATATATTAATATAATATGTTATATAATACGTAACAATTTTGTGTAGGAACATCCAATATCAAACAATAATAGTATTATAAATTCGTCACGAGAAAGAGATAAAAGTTATAAACGAAAATCATATTTAAATTGTTCACTTAATATGGAAACAATAACAGGAGATCGTTCAAACCAATGTAAGTAATATAAAAAAATTTATTTTATTTTGTTAAAAATTTTATTTTATTAAAAATTTTATATATATTTTAGCTGAATGTAATATTAGACAAACTAGAAGACAATCAAATAAACAAGGCTACATATCTGATACAATATCTACTTCATATTCTAATAATCAACAAGAAACAACTAATTTAAGTAAAAAGTCTTTTGACTCGAAAAATACTTGCCAGAAAGTTAAAGAAAATTATTCAAAAACTTATACATTGCCCTCATTGAATTCTCCTGCAAATAACAAAAATATACAACGAACTAGGTAATTGTATTCATTAATATTTTTATAATGTTTTTCTTATTTTGTAATTTTTTCAATTTATGTATTTGTATTAAATTTGGAATTGTTATAAAATTTAATATTGTAGTAGCGGTGGCCATAGTGATTCAGAAGTTTCACGAAGAGTTGACGCATTAACAGCGTTAACAAAATCTGCAATAGAACGTGTAGAAAGACTTAAGTCACACTCAAATTTATCGACAAATTATGGATCACGATTAGAAAATCGTTCATCTAATACACCAAATCAAGTTACAGAAAATACGAATAATACGCGTGCATTGCAATTATCTCCAAGAAAAAGTTCTATTTTGAAAAAATCAAATGATGAACACTCTCAAGATGGATCTTTAAGTCATCAACATTTACCAGTTTCAATTCTCAAACATAAAATGTCTGATATTGATATAGGTCAAAATTTATCTACCACTACGAATCACACAGTTTTGCCTGTAACATTTTCACCATCTGTTAGAGAACTTACACATAAAAAACATGGTATTTTAAAGAAACGGAGTAGTTTGGACGAAAGTGAAATACTTCGACGGCGCAGTTGCTCACCCGATATTTCGTCTATTGACAATACCTATTCTGAATTCAGACCAATATTAAAAAATCAAAGACGATCGTCTTTAGATGAAATTATTAAAAGGGATCAGAGTCCAGATCCTCAGCCTACTTCAATATTAAAACGAAAATCATCTAGAGAAGATGATCGAGAAGATCGTCAGATTGGTTCTACAGAACCACAGGGTATACTTAAAAGAAAATCTACAAATAGTCAACGAACAACTACTGTTAATCATCATGTGACCATTACAATGGATACAACAATTGTGAGTGGTTCTGAAATACTTGATAGTTCTGAAGTGAGGCCAATCCTAAAGAAAAAGCATAGTAGAGAAGAATCATTTGGTAATGATCCATCTTTAGAACCACGGCCAATACTAAAAAAGAAATCGAGTACAGAATCGGATGAACATGATGATAAACCTAAAAAAACTATTTTAAAATGTACTCGAAAAAATTCACAAGATGAATGTAACTATGAAACAGAATTGACCTCGCCAAAAAAATTGTCAATGCTTAGAAATCGTACATTACAAAATAGAACAAGTGCAGTGTTAGAGAATGATCCTGTACGACCTATATTAAAGCAACCCGGCAATAGAGACAACGAATCACGAGTCCGTTTAAACTTATACGATGAAACAGTCGTTAGTGATGATATATCTATAGAACCAGCAAATTTATTTTTGCGAAAAAGAGCACAATCTGTGGGTCATATACAGCCTTCTAATATTCCTAATGAATTCAATGGTGTACTTAATAAACGAAGATCTCTTGAATTAATATCTGTAGGTGCTATATCAGAAGGAAAATTAGCAACTAGTAATATCTATTTCAAAGCAGCCCCTTCCTTGAGTGATGAGAGTGCCAATACTTCTATTATTCCTTGTGAAAAATTGTACAGGTAATTAAAAAATTAAATTATTCATTATTTATTAAAGATTATATTTTTTAATTATCTTTTATTCTTTGTATTTAAAAAAACAATCACATTAAAATTCTGTTATTCTAAACTTTTCATTAAAGTACATGCTTTAATTTTTATTAATTTATTATTGTTTATCAATATGATATATGTTGTAGTATTCTGTAGCATATATTCATTTGTGTATTTAATCTGAATAGTAATATGTAACTTTGGCAAGATGTTGAATCTGTGCCAAGTTTAATTATAGACTACCTAGTAATTCTAAAAGCTACAGAAAACAGAGAGTCGGAGCATGCACACAACCTGTATGCCTGTTTAAAAGTTAATTCTAATTTAAAATAGTATTTAAAATTTTTGTTTTTTTCTTCTTAAACATATTTATAAAAAATATTAAATTTAGCGTATTTTCTTTCTTTTTCATTTACTTGTATGTATAAAGTATATGCATAAACCAATATAAAAATTGTAAAGGTAAGAAATATTTTAAAATTTCAATAATAAATGCTTATTAAATATTTTTGTATATATATTTAGACACATTGAGTCATGAGATTTTTGCACTATAAAGTTTAAAATAATATCATGTTATAATAATTTACATAAATCATTAATTTTCTTTTTTAATTGTGGAAATATTTAATAAATTAATACTATATTCAATTACAGCACAGTAAAAGAGAAATTTACAGATAAAGAAAAGCAAACTGTCATAGTATTTGAAAGTGAAGAAGGAAATAAAGTGATTTCACATGGACTTGTAGATAACAGTATTGATAGTAGTACTCCAGTTTCTATTAGAATGAATGATAAAGAGTGTTTGAGTAATCAAATGCTGTGTGTGCAAGAAAAAACAAGTGATGGAAACATTCAAGAAAGTAATGATATACAATATAATAACAGTGTTTCCAAAATGACATTGCATTTTAAAACTTTACAAGAAAAGGCAAATTCCAAAGAAAAGGATATCATACCTCAAAAAACACAGACTAAAGGTTCACGTGGTATACAACGATATAGAGAACGAAAGAATCAAGGAAATGATAGATTTAATACTCAACCAGTGACTTTTCAAGAAGTGCAGGAAGCAGTTTTGCAAAATCAACTCAATGCCACATCAGTTAAAAAATCAAATTTGGAAGAAGAAACTACGACTGATGATGAATTTGATCCCTCTAAATTAAGTTTGGCAGAACGAGTACGTTTGTTTAATCAGAAAATTGAAAAAACTTCAGTATCAAATATACCTTTGGAAAGGCATTCACGAAGACGGCCTGCTGCTCGTTATAAAACACAACCAGTTACATCCGAGGAAGTTGAAGTAGCATCCCGAATATCTCCATTGAGTACTATTAATCAACGTCTATTAGATACTAGTAAGTTTTGTGTATTTACTCAAACGTGTTTTTGTATAATATAAATTACCAATATTTTAATTGTTTCATTTTTGGAGGTGATTTACCAAAAAGCATTTTAAAGTCTGTGGCGTTACATGCACATAATTTGCCGCAAGCAAAAAATCTTGAACTTGAAGGAATGAAGTTAATAAAATCTGTACTTAAAAAAGAATCTGAGGAAATAGAACAACAGACATTTGAAAATTGTGATATTTCATCACGTTCTGTAGCAAAACCTAATTTAAAATTAGAAGAAAATAAGGTAAATAGTAATACTTGACAAGAAAAGATAAACGACTTAATATGAACGT
This sequence comes from Frieseomelitta varia, assembly GCF_011392965.1. Taxonomy (NCBI): domain Eukaryota; kingdom Metazoa; phylum Arthropoda; class Insecta; order Hymenoptera; family Apidae; genus Frieseomelitta; species Frieseomelitta varia. The sequence continues at coordinate 286,176 of NW_025110794.1, read as the reverse complement.
GACTTTAGTTTTGATACAAGATGTTATGTGCAGACAGGAAGCATAATAGAAAATAATTATCCAACGCAATATGGTTTAAATTGTACCTATAATAAAAAGGATAATCATACAGAAGGTAGGCAACATGAAATTAAACAAAAATATACAGTGCCTTTTCACAAATATAGTACACAGGATGAATTAAATAGAACAAAATTCAAATCTTCATTAAATAACATAGATAATGTTCAAATTACTACATCTAAAAAATATGAAGACATTTTACAAATATCTGGAGGTGAGATATTCTCTGTAAGTCATGAAATACATAACGTAAAAGATGAACCTGCGGCTCCTTCCTGTCATCCTATTTTTTCAAAACAAACCAGGTAACAAATATTATATTAATTTATTTATTAAACATCATTTTAAATGGAACATAATTTTATATTTTAATATTATATTAACAAGAGTTTTAGAAGTTGAATAAATTATGAAAATATTTGCTGTACTTTTTCTAGTACAGTATATTTTATCAAATATGGCTTTTACGTGACGTCGAACCTTTTATTTATTACTTTAACTACTGATAAGATTACGTTATGTAAAAAGCATAAGTGTAAATGTATGTATTGCACTACTTGTAGGTGTACTTCATTATTGAAAAGCGTCAGCCATCACGCAATTAGCAACAAAACCAATGAAAGTGAGTCGAATAATACAATAACACAAAAACAACATGGTGTACCTCTTCCAGGATTATGTCGTAGCGTAACGCAAGCAATACCGACAGTAGATATTAATGATGGTCCAAGTATGAGTATTGCAGAACGATTAGCTGCACTACAACGTAGTGGAAATACAAATTGGAAGCGACGTATAGCTCCTGAGTCATCTAATTCATCGGTAAACTGTATTAAATTAATTTTATTACAAAGTTAAAATACATTGCAATATTTATTATTATCAATTAAAATTGATATCAGGATGGAGTATGTTCCAATTCATTGAATAAAGAAGAAGTAAGTATCAAACAAGGAGTACTTGCAGATTGCCTTGGAAAGCTAGAATCTGCAACAGAGGGTTGGAAGAAAAGAATAGCAGCTCCAGATGTAACAAAGTTTACAGTAGCTGGTAAAATGAAGGTAGAACAATTAGAAAACTTAGATCCAGGACCATCATCTCCGCTTATTGAAGTTACAGGAAATATTACAGATAGAAAGAAAAAAACTCCTCGTCCTGAACGGTTTAGAGCGAAGAAAGGTAATATTTCAAATCTGAATTTTTAAGTAGAGTAAATGCCACCATATATTTTATATTTTTAGGATATGCAAAAGATGCTATATCTACACCAGCTAGCCCAAATAAAGATTCATATATTAAATTGCGAGGCAGCTTCTCTGAACCTACAAGCGATGACAGTGGTTAGTGAATAGTTATTTTAGGAGTTTTATCAGAGTATTTTTCTTTCACCATTAATATTACTTAAAAAATGTATTTCATAGCTGAAGAGTTGAAAACGGGAAAGAATGTATCACCTATTGTCTCAGTACCTAAAATAGATGACGAAACATTTACCTCTTTCTTTACTGGAATTTCATTAGAAAAATGTGAGGCTGAATCTGTTGATTTAAATGAAAGCGATTTTGATATGATTACATCGCAATCTGAATTGTGAGTCTTTTATTTTTTACTAATATTGTTAATCATTCATTAGATTTAGTTTCTATAAATTTATATTCTTATAGATTGGTTCAAAAACGAAATATACGATTGAAACGACGACGTTTTGTGTCTAGAAATCCACTTAAAACGCTTGCAGCTCGTACTGATTTAAAATCAGAGTATACTGAGATACGAACTGGTATTGCAGAAAAAGTAATGAAACAATTAAATGTTGAAAAACGTAAGTCTTCGTAAAGTATCAAATAATTGATATATGTTACTATAATAATTACTATACTATGTTACAGTAGCTAAAAATTCGTCATTAGCTATGGAAGCTCTAGCTGGCTTGGCTTCTACTGAAGACTTTTGTAATGTGATGTTAAGGAATGTGGCAGAAACAAATATTTCCACGAATAGATTACAGCCATACAAAGACTTGATGTTAATATTAATTAAAGGCCGGAGACATGTACAAGTGAGATTAGTTGAGCCAGTTGCAGAAAGCATTAATAGTGGTGATAATTTTGTTCTAGTAACAAAATCAGAGGTTTATAATTATGTTGGAAAGTATTGCAATGTTATTGAAAAAGCACGAGGTGCGGAAATTGCAATGAGTATTCAGCAAAATAAAGATCTTGGTTGTCAAACATCCCAAGTTATTACTATTTCTGAAGATAAAATAACTTGTACAAAAAGTCAATTGCAAAAATTTTGGAATTATCTTGGGGTAGGAAGCGAGAACGTCGATGGTAAGATAGTATTTTCTATTATATATAAATATAAGAATATTCTAGCAATAATATCATTGTAATAATAATAGTTATTGAGGGTGGACATCCTGACGAAGATGAACTTTATGAAACTTTCATGATAGATACGAATATGGTGTACGAAATTAAAGATGAAGAACTGGTACCACTTGAAAAATATTGGGGTACTATACCAAAAATTGAAATGCTCGATCCAAATAAGGTAGATTTTAATACGATATATATTTATAATTAATTTAATTATAAGTAATTATATTTTTTTCTTATAAGGTGCTAGTATTTGATTTTGGTAGTGAAATGTATATATGGAGTGGTAAAGGAGCTTCAACTGATAAAAAAAAGCTTGCTACACATCTTGCTACAGAAATGTGGCAAGAAGGATATGATTATACAGAATGTACTGTATGCCCAATTAGTGCAGCATCTATGATTGGTAGACGCACTGTGTCAAAAACAGATTTGAAAGCTGCTAAAGTCAGACCTAAATGGTGTTTACTTGCCAAATTGACACAACATGTTGAAACGATACTTTTCAGAGAAAAATTCCTTGATTGGCCAAACGTTTCTGGTATAATACGAATTCGAGCTACTAAGAATAAAGAGAACGTTGATGGAACTGTAACTATAGAAATGTGCGATATTAATAATTTACTAGAAGAAAATACCACTCCAGTTGATTTAATTCTTGAAGGAACTCATTTAGGTAGAGGCACTGGTTGGTATGACAATGAGGTAATCAAAATTATTATTTAGTAATATCTAATAAAAAAAATAATTATATGTAAATAAAAATATGTAAATGATTATTTTTCAGCTAATGAAACAATTCATTATTACAACAATGGGTCTAAAAGTTTGGCATATTGATGAATTTTCACATAGTCTTCTAGACGATTCATCTGTTGGACAATTTTATTCTGCAGATAGTTACATTGTGCATTGGATGTATTCTGTTACAGTTACTGGTAAATATTAAATATGTTGTTTAATGATATGCACTATACTATTCTTTACCTAGGTCGTGAGCTTAGTGGTTTGCCATCAAAACATTCTGCAAAGGGACGTGATCGCTCAGTATATTTTATTTGGCAAGGGCAAAGTGCATCTTTGAATGAACAAGGTGCTGCAGCGTTACTAACTATTGAATTAGATAATGATCAAGCACCTCAGGTAATTATTAATATAAATTAAAAGTATTATTGGAATAAATATATTAAATTTATATCGACATATTTTCTTTTACAGATTCGCGTAGTTCAAGGGCACGAACCGGCAGCATTTCTCAATTTATTTTCTGGAAAAATGATTGTACATAATGGCAAGAAAACGAATACAAAGTGCGATGAACGGTGGCGATTGTATATATGTCGTGGTACTTTAGAGTCAGAGGTATCTTTAATAGAGATTCCTTGTAGTACTCGTCAATTACGAAGCAGAGGTTCTCTTATATTATTAGATACTAAAAATAACAAAATTTATGTATGGCATGGATGTAACTCCTTACCTCATATTAAAAAGGTATTCTTATATTATACGTATTACAAGATACTTCAGATATTGTAAAAAGTAAAATATTTTTTCTGTTTAAATATAATCAGTTGCAAATTTAGATTTACGTATTAAAGCAAAATATTAAAAATAAAAATTTTTATATATGCAATGCATTTTATCATTTTAGAATGCAATTAATGCAGCAACTAAATTTAAAAAAAATCAATCTCAAGAAACTGGTTTAACATCTACAGATGACAAAGAAATTCTTGAAATTAATGAAGGAATGGAACCAGAGGAATTTATTAATGGTAGGTAAAGAATTATATTTAGTATTAACTTATTGTTATATAAGAATAATAAATAAGATAAATTTTATTGCACAGCATTGGGACAAATGAACAAAAAGTTGTATATATCATTAGAAAAAGATCAATTACAGGAACATACTCCAAGACTGTTTCATTTATCAAGCATTTCTAAAGAATTTAAATGTGTAGAAATATTATGTCCTCATCGTGCTTCTTTGCCAACTCCATTTCCTTTTTTACAGGAAGATTTGTATCAAGTTTACCAACCAGGTAATTCATATAATTTAATAAAGAATCAAAAACTTTTTTTATTTACATTATAAACTGATTAAACTATCATTACAGCCTTATTTTTGTTGGATAACAAAAACGAATTATGGATATGGCAAGGCTGGTGGCCCAATACTGGAACAGAGGACCAATCCGGTAGTAAAGCTGTCAGATGGCAAGCTGAAAGAAGAGCAGCAATGATGATGGCTATGCAGTATTGGCAAAGAATTCATCCAGAAACTAATAAATATCCGATTTATCTAGTCTGGGCTGGTCTTGAACCTTTACAATTTATAAATCTATTTCCTACATGGACATATCGCGATGATATAGCGGAATTAAATATAGAGGTATTTTTACATTTTTTAGAAGTATTAAAATTATGATTCAAACAGATAGTTTGTAATTAGGATGGTCGAAATCCTGGAGAGGTATTGACTGTAGAGAATGAGTTAGTTCGGTTAACGCAAAGTACGTATCCTCCGGCTCAATTATTACAACGACCATTACCACAAGGAGTTGATCCTACACACTTGGAGTTGTATTTATCTCAACAACATTTTCAAGTATATTTTGTAAACTATTACTAATAAGTGAATTTTAATAAGAGATACATATATTATGTATTTTAACAGGAAATATTAGGTATGACTAAAGAAGAATTTCAAGAACTTCCAGTTTGGAAACAAGTGAACCTTAAAAAAGAAATAGGACTTTTCTGATGAAACGTCCAGACTGCCGATCCTATAAGAAATAGCTGCCCCTGTAAAGCGATTAATAAAGTTTTTGTTAATTGTTTTATGATGTTCATAACTTTAAACTTTTCAACTTCTCAATGTATAATTCGCGTTTAAGATATGCCTAAAGTTGCCTATCGATAAAAGAGAAACTAATATTATAATGCAGTTAAAAATATTTACTACTATTTCAAATATAATATATACTACATACATACGTGCACCTGTGCGTGCACAAACATAGGTGATTATATATTTTTAATACATACTAAACATAAATTGGCTTGTGAATATTTCCTTTATATTTGTATGGGCTTTATATTCAATGATAATACAATGTTTTAGAATGGCTTATTCTTACATGTGTAACATTTGTACAAGAGCGACTGTATTCTTTACAACATACTCCATGTTTTTGAACAGTATTCAATGAAATTTCTCAATGTTGCCTTGAGTCTTATTTCATAGCCCCTTATGATCCTTAAATCTCATACATTAAGTTCAAGGAAGGTTATAAGTCCATTTTCTGGAATGGCCCTTCTTTGAACTTGTCTATAACGCTACGTTATTTTAAAATAACTATTTTATATATTTTTTATATTTATGATTTACATGATTTTGAAGTAAAATACATTATTTGTATCATAAAATAATTTAATTGCTTTTTGACATAAAATATATCCAATATGATTGTATTGTTGAAAGCAATACATACATATAAAATACTTATGTATATATGTTGATATTTGAAGTATATATAACTAATAATAGAAATAAACAATCTGAAATATATAATCATGTACGTTATCAACAAATTGAATAAAAATTATTTAAAAACAATTTGATATATTTAAAATTATTTTAATCATCAGTCAATTGTTGTACTTTTTCCAGAGTGTAATTACAAATATCTTCTTTCTATATCTATATTTCTTATTCTTTTATAAATTGACCAAGGCACAACATTATGTCAAGTATAAAAGAAGTATAAATTACGTTTTAATATGTAATTTAAGATTACATTCTGTTCAAAATTTATTGATGTGTGCAAAGAACACAAATTCACCCTAATGCTTACAATGGTCATTTCTTATTTTATTCTACAATAATGATATACTATAAAAAAATTTACATACACACACATATACAAAATGAGATGCGTAATATATTATCGTCTTGGATAATCCAAGCATTTATATCATGAGTTTCTTTATATTTAAGCATTACTTAATGATTTTTTCGCCATTTATTTTTTCTTTTCTTTTTTTACACAAAATATTAAATTGTGCAAAATCGATTATGTTCTATATATTTTCTGTTTCTGAATAAAACAGAAAATACAAGGTGTTCACGGATTTACTGTCCAGCTTTTTCGATTGATGCTATGGAAAAATGAAAGAAGATAAAGTTATATTGTTTTCTGTACGCAATGTAATAGAAATTTTTTCTAGTCATACTGCTTTTTGAGAACTGAAAGTAACCTTCAATTTTTTTAAATGGAATGTTATATTTATTTTTTTATATTATATGAAAGCGAATATGAAGATGAATTCAACGATTACGTATCATTACATTGCATATAGAAAAAAAGAGTACTTTAGCCTTTTTCATTTTTCCATCTATTGTTTACGAGAAAAAACACCAGACAATAAATTTGTGGATGCCCTGTACATATTTTTTTAGGTAAAGCATAATTTAAAAATTACTCAAAACAATAACATGAAATATTTTGTGTATGATCATGCGTGCATGTAAATCCATATATCTAAATCATCTAATATTAAAATAGTTCATCCGGATAATTATTATATTTTATATATAATAATCGCATTTATAATAATCGTGCGTTGGCTGATATAAAATGACACACCAGATCCGTGATTTTTTTTCTTGTATTCTTCAAATTAATTATCTCGTTATTAATCTTCAAATCCAATTTACAACGTATGGAATTTGACGTTAGTACTTCCATTCAAAATCAGTAGGCATCTATAGCACACAATTGAATTTTTTGAAGTCTTTTTAGAAGATATTTTAATTAACTCATTATTATTTTTGTGTTTTGAATATCATTTATAATGAATTATAATTTTATATACAATGTTTAATAATAGAATAACAGATAATAAATGTGAAAACTAATTTTGAAACAATCTCCTTTTTTAAAGAAATAATATATTATATAATTTCATATACAAATTATATATAACAATGACAAACATGTATTTACACTTTGCATATTGTTATATGTATGTACTATAAAATTACTACCGTCATATTTAATACTTCATGAAAATAATTGTCTCATCCATGCTTAATATTCTCGTTATTTTTTTTCTAGCATATAAGTTACAAATGATTAAAAACAGATGTACAGATAAAACAGAGTATTACCATTTAAATTTCACTGGACTTTTCCATCAATGTAAGCTTTTATAGCAGCTTGACATTCTACAGAACACCAATGTTGTATCAGCAAATATGTTTCTGATTCTAATGCCGCATCCAATTTTTTTCTCAAACTATGACGTAACAATGCCTTTGTAGCTTCCATAGACTGAAAATGAATAAACAAGAGATTAAATAAACAGAACTCAGTATGGTATAAATATTAATTAGTTTTATATACATTATTGATGAGAGTGCAAAAGTCTATTTTCTAACATTGATTCTATATATTATTTAGTACATGTAAAAATGTTTATTTTAATTTACTTCCTATTATTCACGATAACTACATGTTTTAGTTCTTATGTTATAATTAGCAGTAAATTAAATAGTACTACATTCAAGTATTTGGATGGTGTATGTATATCCAATTATATATAAAAAATGATATATAAATATTAAATTATAAAATATTATATCATATATTAATATAAAATATTATATATAAAAAGAATATATAATGCATATTAATACAGATTAATGGAGAAAGTGATATACATAAATGCGAAATTAACGAAGTATGTAATGTAATTCATAACCAATTTTGGATATCTGGTTTAACAGAAAGATTTTGTTATTGTTCTAATGGAAAAGAACAATACTCTTGTCCTTGGCAATGGACAAGAGAACTTGGGAATTTATCTATTTCGCTTAATAATAAATCGCACATGAAAGTGTGTATAAATAAATTTTTGAAACCTTGAAACCAACATTAAGACCTATATTTAACAATTACCATTTTTTTTATTTTTACAGTTTTGTGTTCCCATAACACAACTCAATATATATAAATATAATCAAGAAGCAATAAATGTTTATGGTAAAAGTGATAGAAACAATTCTTATCTAATACCATATAATGTAACGTTAAAGTATAATTGCCAAGAGTCACATTACTGGAGGCTTCAAAAATATACATATCTGGAAAATGATTTTATTACACAAACATTCAAATGTGTAAAAGTAAATGTTTGCAATTATTATATTATCACATTATCAAAAATGTAATATATTTTTTCATATAGAAGAGAATGTGCAATACTCATGAATTTTGTGGACATATACGATCTGATTTGTACTCAACATACTATCATTTATGCATTTATTATGCCCAGAAAATCATTTATGCATTTTTCAAGATAGAAACAAGGAAAATGTTCAAGAATTACTTTATTCTGGTTCTGCTCATAAAGGTTACTGTATCCCATTTAAGAATGTGTAACGCACAACTTCATAAGTAATAATTTTACATTCACTTATATTATATAACACTTATATTATATACTAACTAATATAAAATACATACTTGTGAAGATTGTTCACTCATAGCTTTTAATGTCGGTAATAATTCAACTTGAAATCTATCAGGCCACAGAACTCGAGTAACAAGACCAGCTCTTAATGCTTCACTAGCTGTTAATGTTCTTCCACCTAATAATAATTCACTTGTCTGCAAATCAAATTTAGTATTACTTTTATTATATAAAAATCTTAATTAACGTAAAAAAATATAATGTTTAATATACTTACAATTGCACTTCCCAATATATGCGATAAAGTGAATACAGCAGCACCTTCAGCAATTTGTCCTAATTTACCATAAGGTGTACTGAATGTAGCTTTATCACTAGCTATCACAAGATCAAATAAAGGCAACATTGTTACTCCAAGTCCAACTGCAGCTCCCTGAACTCCAGCAACAATAGGTTTGTTAAATGATGCTAAACTTTTAATGAAGTCCCTAAGCATAAAAAAAATGAATTTTTTAATTAATTAAATATATGTAACGTGCAGATATGATATTTACAAGGATAAGTACATACTTAACTGCATCTGCCATTTCTTGGGCATGCATTCGCCGTTCTTCTTTATTTGTATGCAATAACATAGATAATTCAAGACCTTCACAAAAACTACTTCCTGTTGATGTTAATAAAACTACTTTGCAATCATCATCTTTTTTCAAAATTGATAATGTCTCGCGAAATTCTTGCATCACCTAAAAGAACAAATAAAATATTATTATATAAATAAAATAATATATTTATAACAGAATTAAAAGTACTAAATATTAATTTATTACCATAATTTTATTACCTGGAGAGTTAGAGCATTTCTTATTTTTGTTAAAGATGATGGTGTAAGTATTAATTGCACAAGATTTCCATGTCGACGTATATTTATTTCTTTATTACTAAATTGACTTCGAGTTTCCATTTTTGTTTTATTATTATCCACTTCCAATGTTTTAGTGATATTCACATTGGCTAAAAAATAAGTATATTTATACAGTATATTTTACATAAAAATGTAAATATTTTTCTAAATACAAAAATTTATCATAAATATTTTTATTTTTCTTTTCAATTATTTTACCTTTATTTTTACGATTTGCTGCTGAACTTATAATTCGATTTCCAGCATTGACTATTGATAGAGCATTTGCAGCTTCTGCAAGACAGGCTGAAAGTTTATCTTCTTCTTTGCAAAATTCTTCATTGTTTTCTGATTCACTTGTTTTAGCAAATGTAACTTTGTTCTTTGTAGTTTTCTTTGTTTTTGATGTTACTTTACCTGTAGTTGTACCATTTGATCTTGTAATAATTTTTCCTAAATCATTATTAGTTTCATCTGTTTCTATCTGTTTGGAATTTTTATCAGGCTTTTTTGAATCCATTTTTTTATTGAAACGTCCCGGAAATACAATCTTATTTTCTAGAGTATCAAGATCATTTCCTGTATCACTTTTCTGTATCGTCTTCTTTTTACTTTTTTTTATATTTACTTTTTCATCTTGTGAATATCGTCTTTTTGTAGACCTTAAAGAATGGGATCCTCCTTCATCAACTTTAATAACTTCATTCTTTTCTGGACTATCAATACTAACTCTAGGACTTCCAGATGCACTAGAAAATGAACTAGATGAATGTCTCCTAATTATAACAGATGCATCTGCTGCATTTCTTATCTTTGCAGGTAAAATAAACTCTTGAGATGTTAAATTCATTTGTTTTGTTGATGCAGTTTGATCTCCAAGTTTTTTATCTACTTGTATATCATTTGGATATAAAGAAGTTCTTTTAGATCTTGGAGAAACTTTTGATACACCAGTTGTTGAAGTACGTAATCTTAAAACTGCATTACGTACTAACCTTTTTCTAAGTTTAAGTTCACGTTGTACTTTTTGTATATCCATAACTTTTGCTTGGGACTTAGTAATGGGAACTAATCTTTTTTTATCAGGTTGTTCTACATCGTATAATAAATTTACAACACCTTCATCTTGAAGTAATCTATCTATTTCGTTTATGATCTTCTTTTTTGGTTTAGGATCTCCAATAGAGATTTCTGTAGATCTTTTTGATTTTGGAACTATCTTTGACCCTGATTTCTTTGATGTGCCTAATTTATTTTTTACAGCAACAGTTTTTTTATTAGAAGGTATATTTTTTAATATCTTTTTTACTACTATATTTTGTTTATCAGGAGACTGCGATCCTTTTTTACTAAGATTTTGTTTCAAAAGTTTTAAATTACATACATTTTGTGTGTCATCAAGTTTGTTTAATGCTACATCTACTTTATTATTATTTGTGACATGTTTATTTGTTATTTCATCTGTTCTTGTAGCCTCGTCATTAGCAAGTACTATAGTTTCCTTAGATATATGATTTTCAGTTAATGAATTAATATCAGCTAAATTTTGTTCTTGAGGTTGTTTCTTGCCTGGTGAAACCTTTCCTTTATATATTTTTTGACGTTTTACAATATTTTGTTGTTGTTCATGTTCTCTAGCTTTTTCTGTAAGTTTTCGTTTTCTGCCTGATCTTGATTCATCTAATCGTACATCTTGTACATCTGTTTTCTTTTCTGGAGTATGAAATTCAATAAATAAAGAAGACGAAGCAGTATCAGAAGGATTTTTATTCTCTATAGATTCCGTAATTTCATTTATTGGATTAGTTTCAGTTATTTCTTTTTCTATGTTGGACATAACTTTTTTCACTGCTTTAGATGTTTTAATAGGTGTTTTCTTCTTCTTCTGTACATTTTTTTTAGGTGGCGTAATTGGTAATTCCAGAAGTTGTTTCAAAGCTAATTCTCTTTCAACTAAAGGATCAAGTTTTGGTGGTGTATTATAACCACTTTGTTCAATCTTTACTGAACGTTTTCCTTCTTCTGTTAAAACTGGTGGTTTCAAATTAGACCAATCTGGATCAACATCACCTTCTAATATTGCCAACAATTCTTTATTATCAGAATTACTTTCTTTGTTAGTTTCTGTATTAGTATTATCTACCAGTTTTTTATCAAGTTGGGATTGATTAATAGATTGAGGTAATGGTATAAGTGCTGGTAAAGAAGTTCCTGGACTACCTACTAGTTTACTTGATAATCTCTGGGTTAGTTTTTTAACAAAAACTATATCAGGTCGTGGTGGTTGTTCTACTACTTTTTGCTTTTCGCGGAGTCGTTCTTTTAGTGCTTCTGCTATTTCGACTGGCGAAGGTTGATTGGTTAAATTACGACGATTAGTAGGCACAACCTGTGACGATGAAGTTTGACTAAATGCAACAGTATCGTGTATTGAATCTTTTGTAGGCTTTCCAACTGCCTGTGATATAGAATAAGTTAATTGTTCTTTAAGTGATGACTTCATACTATTTTGTTGTTTTTTTGTTATTTGATTGTTATCCATTTGTTCCTTTGATATTTGTATTTCTTTATTTTGTGTAGCAACTTCTATAATCTTTCCATTATCTACAACCGATTCTTTCTCAATACACGTAATTTCTTCTTCAAGTAGCACAACTGTGCTCTCTTCTATTGTTTGTGTTTTTGTGTCATTTAATAAACTTTTCAATTCAATTTCTACAGTATCTGGTGTTTTAGACTGATTATCATCTTCTATATTTTCATCACCCCAGTCATCGAAGATATCTTGAATTACACTTCTTTTATTAGTTGTCCCCACTTTACCCGGTTCATTTATAGATTTATTTTCTCCTTCTGTATTCGTGACATATGTAGGTAAGGTAATTTTATTATGAATAATTTTCTTTTCTACATTAATTTTATGTGAACTATCAAAAGATTCAGTCTTGCTATTTCCATTTACTTTTTCTTGTTCTACATTATATCTTTCATCAGTATTCTTGTCCTCTATCTTTATGTTGTCTTCTTTAATATTAACATCATCCATAGTTTCTGGATTATTAATTACTTCTGAAGTAATAGGAGTTACAGAATCTTTTTCTGGTTCTGTATGATTTAATACTTCCTTATTGCCTTGCTGGTTACAATTTTCACAAATTTCAGAATCCACAATTTCTGTTGAAATCACTTCTATAATTGTTCCATCACTTTCTTGAGCATAATCTATTAAATTAAATCCTTCATTTACAACTTCAGTTTTCTTTATTTCTTTTTGTTCTACAGAAACATTATTTTCATTGGAATTTACAACAGTGTCCTTTTCGTGTACAGTTACAACAATATTTTCTTCTGTACTTTCATTTAAATCATTAATAGTTTCTACAGTCAGTACCATTACTTCTGAATTACTATCAACTAGTTTAGACAAATCTGCCTCTGTATCTGTAACATGTAATGTTTGGTCTTTATCATCAAAGGTTTCACTAAGTGTTTTAATTAATGCTTGACAGTGAGCATTAGTGTCATCAACTGTATCTATATTTAATACTGTACAAACATTTTGTTTCTCATCATAATTTTGTTCAGCCTCATTTGTATTAAGTATTTCACTGTTTGTACATTCTTTATGCAACGATGTATTTTCAATGCATTTTAAATTATCTTCAATCTCATTTGTCTTCTCTGTTTGTTCTTCCTGAGATTTCTCATTTTTTTTACACTGATCATGGATTTGCACATCATTCTTTGTTATTTTTTGTGTCACTTCGTTAATTATAGCATTATCTATGCTTTCTGCAACACTTTCTTTACTTTCAATTCTTTTATTTGAATCTGTTGCATCATATTCATTTGTTGATAAAGTATTCTGAATTATAATATCTGTACATTTCTGTGGCTTGTCTTCTTGATTTTCTGAAATATCTTCCTCATTCTTTACATTATCAGTATTTGATTCTGATGCTAATGAAGGTACATCTAATGTTATCAATTCTGTTTTGTTAGTATCACTATGCACTTCATTTATTTGTTCCATGGTAAAACTCCAAGGCTATTACGATTATCTAAGAAGTCATGGATTGTCCTGTTGATGAAAAACAATTACTATCATCGATGCTCAAAATACATTTAAAAATATATTACGAATAAAATACTCAATTAGAAAACAATAAATGTATGTTTGTCATCCAAAAGGACTGAGTTTAAACTATCAAACTATACAAACAGAAGATTTACAGTCTTACTATTTATTAAACATCGTATTTAAAAAAATATTTAAAATTATCATAACCTTACTTAAATCAGACGAAAATAAACTTATTAAATCTTTTCTTTTCTGACTCGAATAAAACAACATTGTAAACTGTGTGCAAAAACGATTTCGATAAATTTTATTAATAAATTCTATATTGAAAAATACAAAAGCTGTTTTATACTAACTAATATCTTCCGATATTTCGTAGGACAGTGGTAAATAATGCGTTGTACAATAATTTATTGAGTAATACAATTGATTACACGCTGTTCTATAAGAATAATATTTGGCAAGTTTCAATAAATGTTGTTTTACTTAGATTTTTACAACGCTCGATCGTACATTTGTTAAATATGTAAAATGATTTTAATGGCAGAGTTACTCACCAACCAAGATTGTCGTATCCATACACATACAAAATTACACATTATTTGAGAGTTCTTCGATTGATTTTGCAATCAAACAACTTAATCAATTGAATGTTTTGTATAAAATGCACTCTGATGAATCTCAGATAGGAAAAACAATTACTTTCATAAATCCAAACACAATGTTTACAAGAATGAAGTCGGAGATCTGTACTACTGTCATCAACTTAGATACTTTTCTCAACAATTCCTCAGTAAAACCTGAGAAATTGAGAGATATAAAATTTTTATCTATAATTAAAATTTTCTACGATATATAATGGAAATGCAGACTTCGTACAACTATAATCAGCAGTTAATAGTAATTAAATAAGTACGATTATCAGTGACTCTTACACAATAGTGCATTCAAGTAGAATTAAAAAAACAATTCTATATTAATTGTACAGAGTTACAGATATGTAAATTATTACATTAAATTATCAGTCAAACAGTATTATGTCAAATGTATCTGACATACATTAAGAAATATAATTATCAAGTGAAACAATTAGCAGATTATTTATTTCATAAATGTAAGAAGATATTTTTATCAATAAAATACTAAATTTCTTTTGTCACTATTTAAAAAGAAACTGCTCTTTATATTTCGAATTTTTTTAAATGATAGAAAATACATGTTTATTTTAAATAGTAGATTTATTTATTTGCCGGCAGATGACAGCGTACTAGTTTTCTACTAGTTTCGACAGATAAGAAATTAAATAAAAATAATCTGTCAAATGGGGTAAAATATCTAAAAAGATAAAGAAAGAAAAAAGAAAGAAAGAAAGAACGAAAGAAACACTGACTAAACAGAAGCAGCTATGAAAGATCACAAATAATTCCTCTTAATTGGTGTTTGTTGCAAATGAAAATGTGATCGATTCATAGATAGTGAAATACTATCATCACGGAGCAGTAAAATGGTGGTACGGGTGGAATTAATCACTATCTTTATTGTATACTACTGCGATATATTATTTCTGCTTGTAGTACACTATTACGCTTCAGGTCTGCAGACGAATTACGTGCTGCCATCTACACTTACTTCTTTATCGATTGATTTGTATTCCTACTTTATCGATGAATTTCTACTTTGCCGATAAATTAACTAATCCACAGACTCAAACAAGGCACATATCATTCATTTTTATTTGCTGTTATTAACATAATTCTTTTTTTAAATATCTAGTGGATACCAATTTTAAACCGGCCAAGATACACAAAACGTTAAAAAATTATTCATTTCTAATATTGAATAGTTACTAAAGTATTCAAGTCACTTAACACAATTGTAAATATTAAAAATAATACGAAATTAATCTACAAAATATAATAGCAGAATAGGTACCGGAACCAATTTATATTGTTGTCCTTATCGTACACTGTTGCCCTGTTTGTCCACCGCGCGAATATGTCTGTCCTTGTCGCACGCTGTTGCTTTCTTTGTCTACCACACAGACATGTCTGTCCTTGTCGCACGCTAGTGCCCTCCTTGTCTAATGACGCTATTGAAAAAAAATTCAACCTTCGATCCATTGAAAAAAAAATTCAACCTTTTACACACACGTTTTTCTAAAACAAAACATACATAGAAAGAAAGCGGCGAGCCTAATTTTAAGGAGGCATATAAAAAAGTTCGCAAATTATTCCTCTTAATAAGATTTTTCTAGTAATTAGTGCGAACTGTCAAAATGGACATGGTGGCGCCATCTAGCGATAACTCTGTGGTACTAATTAATTATAAAAATACTTATTTCTGCATTTTATGGGTCAAATGGGGCATGAAAAGAAAGCTAAGAGTCTAATTAGGGTAATACAATCACAAAAGTTCACAATTTATCTTGCTAAACTAGGTTTTTTCGCAAATGAAAATTTCTCTGTTTTACGGGGTAAGAAATACTAGCGCCGCGTTGTGGCAGACCGGTGGAACTAAACGCTCTATAACCATATAAGGGGAATAATTAATTTTAAATTTTCACGCTACTAATTTGCACTCCAGGAGCACATATTTCAAAGATAATGCTATCAGTTACGTTCGCAAATAAATCTGAATCTAATATTCACTATAGTTTGCGCGAAATTATGCACTCACTACTGGCACTATTACTAACGTAAACGAAATTGAAATATTCTTTATATACGTAAACTATACTTAAACAAAACATAAAACGCAAGCTTAGGCTCTCTAAAATCGAAGACGCAACCATAACAGTTCACAAATGATCCGTCGTAATTAATTTCTTCTCGTAATTTGTGGAAAAACTGTCAGCTGTCAATGTTTAGAA
>NW_025110794.1:205954-268514 GCF_011392965.1 Frieseomelitta varia | reverse complement strand
AATAATTTGCGAACTTTTTTATATGCCTCCTTAAAATTAGGCTCGCCGCTTTCTTTCTATGTATGTTTTGTTTTAGAAAAAAGTGTGTGTAAAAGGTTGAATTTTTTTTTCAATAGATCGAAGGATGTCCTTGTCGCACATTATTGCTTTCCTTGTCTATGGATGGTGCTGCCATCTATGCACCTCTCAACTTGGAGTGGAACTAAAATGAGAAAAATGAAAAATCCGATAGATGGCAGCACTCTGATTGCTCGTAGACAAGGACCACATTACTGTGCGACAAGGATAGATATATCTTGCGTGCTAGACAAGGAACACAATACTGTGCGATAAGGATAGATATATGTTGCGAGCCAGACAAGGAGCGCAATAGTATGCGATATAGACAGAGAGAGCGATTAGTTCCACCGTTTCACCGCTACATGGTGATAGTGTTTGGATGTCCATGACGAAGTGATGTCTATTCTATCTTTAGTCAATGTCCGTACATTTAAAATATCAGCGTAATCTTTGTTTTTTCTTTTTCATTTAACTGCAATCATGTTGTTACTTTCCATAACTTGAAATGTTATTATAAATCTTAAAAAGTGGAGAAGATAATTTTATCTATTACGATGACATGTATGAACTAATAATGTTTACATGTATGTACATTTGTTGTGCAATGAAATGTGTATTTTAGAATTTAAACAACAATAAAGATCTTAACATTTATTTTTTTTCGAATTGTATATGTGAAACTAAGGTTGTATTGTTTTCATACTTGCATAATTCATTTCATTTAGGTTATATCTATAATAAATAATTGAACGCATTCAATGGTCCATGCGATAATTTTGATAAATTCAGATAATCATTTTTATCAGTTTACGTGAACTATAAATACGCTTTTCCGTTAAAAGCTCCAGTTTCCACAGGCAAACCACTTACATAACCTCAATAAAGATTCTTGTTTTTAAAAGCTTAAATAGCACCCAAGTAAATTGTAAAGAAATGTCTTCAAAAATTGTTACTGTTGGTTCATGCATGATTGATTTCACTTGGTAAGTGATAATTTTGCTTACCATGGGTACAAGTAGCTTGGTTTACCTTCTGGAAAATCTATAATGTGCTAATATTACAAAATAAAGATTAATAAAAAACAACTTTTTTTCATTTGTAAAGTTTTTTCTATATTTCAATAACTGAAACTAATTTGATATGATACATTTCTATATGAATTTCATTTTTATATTTTTTTTAATAAAATCTTTGTATTTAGTGATGTTAAATGCATTAGAAAAATATACATTTGTACTTATTCGAATTTCATATTGAAATTAAATATATTTCTTATTATACTTATTACTCTATTTCATTATGTTTACTTTGTGCCATTTCATCTTCTACCGCGATAAGATTGTATTTCTTTTCTAGCTTTTCTCCTCGTTTGCCAAAATCTGGTGAAACAATAATTGGTAATAGATACGAAATAAAGTATGGTGGAAAAGGTGCTAATCAATGTATAGCTGCTAGTAAACTTGGTGCTGCTACAGCAATCATTGCTTCTGTACGGGTTTTAGTTTTGTTTAGTCCTTTAATTAACTATTCTACATACAATAATTTCATTCTTCAAGCAATAAATTTAATCAAATTTTGTTTTAATTAATTTCTTGTACAGTTAGGTTCTGATATTTATGGTCAAGAGTATTTAAAAATATTTAAGGAAGAAAACATAGATGCTTATGTTCAAATACAACCAAACCATCACAGTGGAATAGCACACATTACTGTTGCAGAGAATGGTGAGTAGTCAAGTCTAATCTTGTCAGACTTTAATGAAATTTATTTCTATAAATGTCCAAAGTGCATAAAATTTGATAATTTTAGGCGAAAACAGCATAGTAATTGTATTAGGATCAAACGCGTTGATGACTATCAACCATGTGGACTCAGCGACCAACGTGATTGAGAATGCTGCCGTTTTATTATGCCAATTCGAAATACCCTTAGAAATCACTCTACACGCTTTGAAGATTTTCAAAGGCCACGGTTAGTTATCGCGATGCTTCCTTTTTCCATGGAACCAATAGATTAGCTAGAAAATATAATACAATAGGTCTGTCGATTGTGAATGGGGCACCCGCCACTAAAGATGTCCACCCAGACTTATGGAAACTCTGTGACATATTTTGCGTTAACGAGACGGAGGTATCCTCGAACTGGAATTATAAAATTAATTTCTTATTTTGTTAGGATTTCTTATTTTTACTTAATCGAAACAAATATGCATTTGTAGATGGAAGTTATAACTGGAGTGCAGCCACAGGGATCATCAAGTATACAGCAGGCTATTGTAAAATTGTTGGATAAGGGTTGTAACACAGTGATTATTACTCTTGGAGAACAGGGAGCTGTGTACGCGTCTCAGGAAGACAGAACTATTAAAAAAGTCGGTACTGCTCGCGTTCAACCTGTGGATACAACGGTGTGTTGAATAATCACGTTCGTTTAGTACGCAGATATATCTACAATATTTGCGTATTTTGTTTTTTTTTTTTTTAGTTTTAAAATGATTTTCACCTTTCTCTTAATCCTTTTACTTTTGTACTTACTTTTGTAAGTTTGCTATTTTGTTTCCTTATTATGCATGATTTACAGAAAAAAATACGCGTTCGTGCTCAACAATTAATTTATAAGCTAAAGGGATGACAATCTGTGAAATCACATTGCTAATATTCACGATATATGCGCAGGGAGCTGGAGATGCATTTCTGGGTGCTTTTGCATATTTTAAAGCTTATCACCCAACGCTTTCGATGGGCGAGTGCGTCCGAAGAGCTTGCGTCGTTGCCACGGAATCTGTGTTGAAATTTGGCACACACGCGAGTTTTCCGAACAGGAGCAGTCTGTCACCGGATCTATTCGCTTGAATTAATAAAAATCTTGTACATTCTATAAAAATGATACATTCTTATAATTTCTGTTATGTTAAATTTTAATAATGAGAAAATACTGTTACTATAAATAAACAAAATAAGAAAGAGCGGTGATTTATTTTGTGTCGAATATAATTCAGTTTGTTCTCACTTTTTGTCGACGCATCTGATAATAAAAACGAAGCAATCCTTATACGGAATAAAATTTTTTTATTTTATTACTTTTTTTTTATATTACTTACATTACGATAATTAATCATTCTATTTCATAAATTTCTGAAATGTTGAAAAGTTTCTCTTACTGGGATGACAAATTACAAAATTCTAAGAACTCCCTCTCATCCCATAGTTTTCCCCATCCCATAAAACAATCGGATAGTAGACCGCGATTTATGTTCAGCGATATTGATGTAAATTATATAGATAAAAAAGTCTTCGGCATTACGATTTCCGAAAGATAGTGATTCATATTTTTAGAAAAATCGAACACTCTTCTGACTCACTGTACGTCGAGACTGTGCACGCGTCTCCATAAAAAAAAAAAAAAAATTTATTCTACACAAGTAACGAGCGAAAAATTGCGAGAAAGATCAAACTCTGATTGCTGCCAATTTTAAATTACGCTAAATCCCGACGTTGGACCGAGAATAAAATTGACTTTAAAACGAACAGATTGATAAAACGGTCAAGATCTTCGATGTCTCAGGTGACGTTTACGTGACAAGATTCTTGGTATTCCCCGACCGAGAAAATGAGACATTGCGAGTGGTAGATAGATGCCGAGAATTTACTAGAGAATCATCGGGATCAAATTTGCTCATTATCTTTACTACGTAAGAAAGTGAGAAAGTGTCTGGTTGTTGGAGCCCCTGATTCATCTGAACCCGGCGTTATTAACGAGTCAATCAACCTGTGCGTGCCCTGTGATAACTCTTGATCACGATCGTGTCACCGTCTGCATAAGAAATCCGCCACGTGAAATGTGTCGTACGTAAATGCCAAGAGGGAAAGGATTTGCTTGGTATCCATTATTGAGGCCATCTCTGTTGAGGAATCACGACCCACCATCTCTCCCTTTTCCCATTTTCCGCGAACGTACGGGCTGATGCCAGCCGGTTGGCCATTTTTCTTCCTCCATAGATGGACGGTGACGTCCGTGCCGGAAAACACCGCTATATTACATATTTAAGGGAACGCGTGGTGCTGCAAGAGGAAATGAAACAGGGCCCCCGTTGACGTCAACGGTCAATAACGAAGAAAGCACCACGATGGGAAACTAGGTGCCTCCTGGCACGGCACAGGGGATTGGTCACTCTCAAGGTAGAGATGCGGTGGCTACCACCCACGGTTTTCTCTACCTTAAAACTCCAGCGAGACAGGGAGAGTTCACTCAGTTTTCAGTAAACCACCAGGAACGATTCAAGCCTCCAGATATATCCGAGAACGTACTCTTGTATACCGAGGATTATTCTCGATTAATTCCAAGGTTTGCTGACTGAGAGTATATCTCAGTGAAAACGAATATCGGACGAGAATCTTGATCGAAAATTCTTCTTCGGATACTGAACGGTGTTCGTATTTTACCATCGTTTCCAGTTCAACAAATCGAATTCAATCAAATTTGGAATCATGTCGCTATACGCCATCGTCGGGATCCTCGTTTGCATTTTGCTTGTGAACTTCACAGAGAAAGAATTTATTGAGGCCAGGAGAATAGAGTCGGAGAGGTTCCACGTTCGCCACGAGGGTATCTACCGACAGCTACGTGAGATACGTCATTTGCTCGAGTCTAGTAACCGAGGGAAGACGAAGAGTTCGTTGACAATCGACGACGTATCGATGAATTCGATGATCACGCCGCGACAACGACGCAATTTGGAAATAGACAACATGTACGTGATGGACGTGAGCAAGTTGCAGAACGCATCGATCTGCAGCTACACGATCGAGCCAGTCGGCGAGGAGTTTGGCGATCGGATACTGAAGAATCTGCATCACATCAAGTGCAAGCCGAACAACCTTGGTAACAGGTGTCAGAGCAACCAGCCTCATTGTTGCATACAGACCTATGACGAAATAGATCTCTCTATCCCAGGTAAAGCGAACGAGATGGTGATGATCTACACTGGATGCGTATGTGCACACCCTCATATGATCAAGATGAAAGATCATAACATGAAAGAATTGGATTAACAACGATAAACTTTAATTCGTCAATATTGGAATAGATGTGAACGCGTTAAACAGAAGTTCCTATAGGTGACGACTCGACTGTTTTTAATATTCGTTAGTGACAATAAGACATTCAATTATTAAAAAAAAAAAAAAAATACTCTTAGTATACGATATAGAATAGGTGCTAACTACAGTTACTAACTCTGCACTAATTCAGTAGGCGTTAAGTATCTTGTTAGATATTAAGAACTTTATTGTTAGTTACGATTTCTCAGTCCAGATCTGTATTAGGTGAATGACTAGTCTTTTTTATTAGACGATTTAGCTTGACAGCTAGCTATAGTATAATCAAAGTTGGAAGCCAATTACAATTGCAGATCTGCAAAACGTGGAATGCTTAATGACGTTTAATGACGCTTAATGAGACGGGGAATCTCGATTTGCTCAATACTCAATGTTCCATAGACAACTATATCCTTGTAATATTATGTAATAAGATATTATCTTCTGTGTCGATTATTTATTTCTGTTGTCAAACAATGTGATAGATGCATCATACTATCATTTTCTTTTTCTTTTTCTAAACATCATTATTATTCATACTACTTATTATTTTCTTATTTACTTTTTGTAGAACAATAGGTATTATAGTCGTAAGTTGTAACTTTTTATAAAAAAAAATCAATGTTCAAAAAATTTCTACGCTATCAAGAACATATATAAACGATCTACTAACATATTTGTACTACGATCTTTTTATCCGAAATATTATATTTTGTACGATGTTATATTATGACAAAAAGTATATTTATTAAAACGATATATTTAATAAACATTTCGTGTAATCTCTTTCCAATTCCCTCAAATATTTTTTTGTCTATTTTCATCATTTTCAAATGATGATAGAATATAGCTTGCCTATATCTCCAAGAGCATGCATTAATTCGATAATTCGCAGTTTACAATCGTTATAAAATACTTTTATGAATTCTCTTTTGTATCTGTTCGCGAAAAAGATCTGTTCTTTTAAACTGAAAATAAAGCGTCGATGAAGTTCTCTTTCAAGAGATCCTCGCAGCAGTTGGTCTCTAATTTATACCTCTCGCTTTTAATAAAATCGTTTCGACTCTTTCGCGACATCGATAACCGTGAAGTAGCTACTAGAGTTTTTGCGTGAGAATGCGTGTGATTCAGAAAATACCAAGGGATTTTCGAGATCTTGATCATCAAATTGCCATGAATAAATGAGCCATGCGCCATCCGATATTAAGCAGGTGGCCAGAAAACCCAAGATTGAGAGAAATCCTTCTTAATTAACCGACGACACGGTTAAGAAGGAAAGAAACTCTTTACACGTTGCGTCTCTTTCTTTCTCCATCTCTAAACTAGAAACGGCACTATCAGTGTTTGAAGAACTAGCACATGACGAAGCGAACAAGTGACTCTTTTATTTAATTCAGCGGGTCAATAAGAATGTTCTCCTTGTTGCAATAACTTGACGCGTTAAATTTGTGTAGATCTCGTGCACAGCATCGAAGTGCTGTCGTCTATTTCCGTGCAACGTTAAATGAGTTCGATATTTAGAAGATTAAACGGCGTTATAAACTTGGTATCAAAATTAAAATTAATCAGCTACTGAATTTTATCGACGTTTTGGAATTGCTTAGTGTATTTAGCATTCAATGTTACTCGTAGTATTATAAATAACACGGTGGATATTTATGAAAATTCAAGTCTTAAACGCAACTGCAGAAATGCAAAAACAACGTGGAGATTTCTAAAGGTTCATGTGCGTCTTTGCGTTTTTTGATTTCTCCAAGAGTACATTAAAGTCCGCAGTTCAATTTTGTAACTATTGAAAATGTCACCGCCACAATCGTTCCTTCAATTGATTTTCCCGCCAGTTAATCATTGGCGATCTCAACAGCGTGACAAATGCTGAAATAAAAAGAAAAGAAATCAAGAAAATTATGATTACGACCTGAGGCCTGGGTGACAGACAAGGAAATTCGTGCGTGCGTTAGCCGAGGTCGTTTCTCGATCAGATAACCGAAGATGTGTGCTTCGTTCGTAATAAATTGCGACACACGCCGCGCCGCGCCGCGCCGGTTGTCCGCGACGGTGTGACACGCTCGAGCGATTCGCGTGCTGCATCAGGAAATCCCGCGGTAACACGCGTCTATACGTGAAATCGCCGGCTGAATCAGCGAGCAACGACACCGATCACACGCCCATTCGCGCAGCTCGCCGCGCGAGCGTGACGTACGCACGACACATACCGCTTTGGAATCTCATTCACGCGATCCAACGGACTACATAAGACGCGAGTCTTTCCCCCCTGTCTGCTTGTCTCTAAGAAACCGCTGCGCCGTTCTCGCGACTTCTTCGTCGACCTTCGCGGAAAACGCGGCGAATTCGCGATCTCATCTCGCGGAATTCACCGAAGAACGTCACGCCGATTGATGCAACGCTGTGACATCGCGACGGGATCCCTGTGTTCCCCTGACGTGGACGTTTATTGATAGAACGCGGTCTTGTGCATTTTATCCTTCTCTTTAATACCATGGAAGTTTTTAGATTTGACGAGAATGACTCTGTATGTTCCATCTATGAGTTTTATACGGGGCAAATATTTTATACAGGTCGCGGTTTCTATTTGTTTATGAAGGATCTCGGTTTTTAACACGCGTACGAATGATCTTTCAGTTCAGGGTATCTCTAAATGTTACAGGGGAACGATTTTTTGGTGTGTATGTTTGTCGATTCCTGTTTTTAATAATTCATGTATCATGCTACAATGTATTGAGCGTATTTGTGTTTATATTCCATGCATTTTTGCATCTTTAAGTTTCCTATAAATACATGAACATCCACAGTCTAATCAATCGCTTGTATCATTCTCTTGTGTTGAATCTCTGGTAGCATGTCATTTCATTTCTAAGGAATTGAATATTAATCGTTTTAAGAAATTTCTAAAAAGTGAAGATTAGTAACAGGGCTCGTACATGTGCATCGTAAACTGTTTCAAGATTTTCCTTTCCTCGTCCTAACGAATGTAATGAATTGAGTATCATGTGCAACTTGTGAAAGAGCGATGGAAATTTTCAAGGCGTTTGGAAACATTGACATCGTAGAAAAGGAAGAATTTATCCTTTTGCAACAAGAGACGTTTTTCCCACATTTGAAATAGCCAAGGTAATGACTAGTGGAAAAACGCGTAGAAAAGTATATTAGAAAGAATTTTGTTTGTTCTTTCTTCGCAGTGCCTTGCTCTCGTTCTTATGATAACTTTATTTATCGTTTTTTGGGATGACTGGGTCGGATGACTGGGTCCAGGAACAGCGAAATTAATGTCCAATTTTTAAAACTAATTAGTGATTCACTCGTCGTGCGTAGATTTTATCTAATTTCTACTTATCCAATTCCCGTGGCGTATTTTAATCGAACTTGAGTCAGATCTAACGGTTAATTTCTCCTTTAACTCTGTCACAATCGTTCGTGCCGAAGTGCTATGAAATTTCGCGTAGTAGCATTCCAACTAACTTGGACCGGTTTAAATCGAAGATCTAACAATTTCCAAACGTTGTTAGTCGATCTGTTTAATTGATAATAATCAACGAAATAAACGGACGAATAATTCCGTTGGCTAGCGAAAAATTCAGAGGCATCTTGCGAGAAAATTTCCATCGATTTTACTTTACATTGTCGCTGCCCGGTGAAAAATATTTTCAATTAACGGCTCACAGAGGCGAAGGTATCGATAGGGGGAGAGAGAAACAGTTTTTCTGGTATCGGATTTCGAAAGAATAACGGCCGTTAAAGGGTTCATAACGAGCGGAAACGCGTACGGCGTATTCCGTGCTTTTGCGAGGCGGTACACTGAAATTTTATATTTTTCCCCGGCGCAAATAAGAACGCGAAACTTTCATATATATTTTTTTCTCTTTTCCAACCCCTTCCTTCCGCGCTTTCCTCTATTTTTGCTTTTTTCTTTTCCCCTCTCTCTCTCTCTCTCTCTCTTCTTTTTTTTTTATTATTTTGTTTTCCTCTGCTGGAGAACTCTGGCCACCCAGTACAAGCTTCAATTAAAACTCCTGAAATACCGTTTATTATAATTTTTGTTCAACAAAGGAAACACATCGACCGGGAGTGCGGCCGGTTTACAAACGCAAAAATGATATTTTTCTTTAATTTTCTGGCTTCCCTTTCAATGGACTGTTGGTGTGTTTCGACGTTAACAGAAACGTTTCGATGTTTCCTCTTAATAGGAGAGCGGGAGAACAAAAAATAAAAAAAAAAATTTATATATAGGTGTCTATGTATATGTATATAGAAAAGAGACGGCGGGGAAAAAAAAAAGAACAGAACGGGAAAAAAACACGAGGAACATATATATTTTTTTTGTTCTCCTTCCTCTCGGAATTGACTGATTTATTTTTTTTCTTTTTTTTTTTTTAATTTTCAATCCGGATATCGTCGGACGAAAACAATCCCGAGTTGACGCTTGAACTTTTGAAAATTGTTGAAAAGGAGGCGAGGCATTCGCCTTTGAATTCGCAGATTTTTCTTACTAATTCGCCATTCCCGCGTCGTTTGTTCGATACACGATGAAAGCAAGAAGCATCTTTTGTTGGGAAAGGGCGATCTTGAAACGACGAACTTCCTCTCGCCTCGTTTCTCCAAAGTGGAGCACTTTCTGTCGTCAGATAAATGCGATTTCAAGCGAACTCCTTTTCCACCCTCTCCTTCCCTCTTTCTCTCTCTCTCTCTCTCTCTCTCTCTCCCTCCCTCTTTCCTACATTTCTCTTGTTTTCCTTTTCTTTTTATTTTCTATCTTTTACTTTTATTTCATCCGGATGCCACCGAATCGAATTTTTGTAGACGGAGTTTCGACTGTGAGGGCACAACGCGGGTAGAAATGGCGTCGGGACGACTTAAGAGAGAACGCTTGAAACCTTCAACAGGTAGAACGGGTTCAAAATAATCCTCGATGCTCTTTGAGAGCACCTTATACAATCGGTCGTAGTGGTTGTCTTCCGGCAACTTCGCACCCTTTATCTTCGCTGTGTACTTGAACTTCGAACAAAGTTTAAACGCGTGCAGCCGCGTTATTACATCTTCAGTGGAGCTTCCCTCTCAGCCAACCAATCAAAAAACGTTATTCTTTCTAATCAGAGATTCATTTGCTTAACCAACGATTATCACGCTTTTGCTGCTAGTTTGAAATCTATTACCCTGAGAAGTTTCTTTCGCTGGTGTCCTACGTCTTTGAAAAATTGAAAAGTAGTCACAGTAATAAAAAAGCTCCAATATTCAAATTACATCGGAGGAAAACGACTCGGAGCATAAAAGTTACGAATCCTCGTTTTGCTAACGGAATTAAAACTAGTGAAAAAAAAAACAGCTGTCTCTTTATCTATAGCGACATCTTCTCGTAATTTTTGTTTTGACTGATAGACCGCATAGATTTCTGTACGTTTGTAGGAAATTTGAAGATTTAAAGATATACAAAATATAGTATAAAATACACGCTTATGAAAATCCGCCGTTTGGTCATCACTTAAACGCAAAAACGCAAGAGTATATTGTTACGAATTTCCTTTCCTATCGAGTTTACTCAATTACATTGGGAAGATGTGCTTGGACATTCGTAATATTTCCCCCTCAAAAATCGAGCGATCGAATGTCACGTACATCAGGCAAGCGTTAAAGAAACGGAAAGCCGAAAATACATCGCTCTGGTGCACTTG
Organism: Frieseomelitta varia; assembly: GCF_011392965.1. NCBI lineage: Eukaryota > Metazoa > Arthropoda > Insecta > Hymenoptera > Apidae > Frieseomelitta > Frieseomelitta varia. The sequence goes on along the minus strand of NW_025110794.1, from coordinate 257,671 downwards.
TCAGCCCGAGCCATTCTTAGACCCGACGGTAACGAGCACGGTTACAGTAGCGAGACGAGCAGAGAACGAAAGGAGAGCGAGTGGACGATCGAGGTAATTGACAAAAGGAGCACGACGATCAACCGAGGGGAAGAAAAAGCCAAACGAAAGGGGTGCTATAAAGCGCCTTGGCCTGCAACTTTAATTTCCGATCGGCTGATAAAAAAAAAAAAAAAAGTAAAAAAGGAAGTTGCCGGCCCAGTCGGTTTCATGGAGTCTCGCCTTCGATGTTACGCGTTACACTATCCGGCCTCACGTAAGATTTATAATAGTAAATTGATCAGCGTGACGGAGTGCTCGAACAGTTTCATCATTTACCATGAAATTGCCACGGCGCCGAACTACGAAAATATTTTTTAACCAGCTACTTTTTTTAACAGGTTTTCGCCGACGAGTATTCTTCTAATGAATATTAACGTTCGTTTCGAGAAGAGAATGCAGAAGATTTTGGTATGCAGAAGTTCTCGGATTCATTGGTGTCCATGCGTTGAAGCAAACCACCAGGAATTTAAGTAGAAAGTACTTTTAGCCAGTAAATTATTGTCTACTAAATTAATATGGTTTCTCAAATTTTATGATTCATTTGTTGGTAAACTCGCGAAAATTACTCTTACTGACAATTAGCAAAACCTACAGCGTACAGTAACAAAGTATTTTAGTTCGGAAATTTATATTTGATTCAATGTACTGCGAAAGCACAGAATTAACAACTCTATGTAATAAAACTATTTTACTTCGGATAAGATATTTTCTACGTTTTCATAATTTCAAAGTTCTCATGAACCTCTAAAGATCTTTCTAATCGAATGAAGGGTTGCTTAACCGTTGAAAACAAAAAGAAAAAAAAAAAAAAAAAGCGAAAGAGCAACAGCTAATAATAAGAACAATTTCTTCCATTAATTTGACAAATGGTGTTTCCTCCTCCGGCTCGATGATCCAAGCGAAAAAGCCCAATCCAGCAGCGTTTTTCACCGGCTTGCGAGACGCCCTCGTGGATCGAGTGGCACGCGACGAAAATTGCAGGTTACTAGAAGTCTTGCCGTATACATATTTATGAGGGCCGTAGAGTTGTTTACTTTTTATTACGGGGGGGGGGGTTAGGTGTGGGAGAGGGTACGTGATATCCCGCGAGGACAGGACCCCTTTGTTCTTACTTGAACTTTTTATTTCTGCGATCGGGCGCGCGCGCGCGCTCGCCAGGCCGCATTTCAATCTCGCGGATGAATGCGCGCGCGAACTTCATAAACATCGAATCGCGGTATCGATATTAAATATATCGCCGACGTCCCCTCTCCCCTCCCCCATCGTCATCCTCGTTCCCCGGGTGCTTACAATGCGAGCGCGTGTCAAGCGCTATTTTTTCAATGGATCCCGAGACAACCGAGGCCGCAGCGCGGACCAGAGGAGTGCGTGCTTAATTCTTCATGCTTTTATCCGGTTAAACAGGTGGCTGGAGTGCGTGTGCACGCTCTGGTGGCACGCGTTTCTCTTATTCCGTACGCGGGATCCTCCACGAGTTTTGTTGCGCGCCACTTTTTTGTACCCTGTGCTCCTCCTCGACAGCCATCGATCCTTCGATCCGACGATACGCCAACAATCGCGGCTCGGTCGCCGTGTTGCTCTTGCTAATCGCGCTGATGAACGATCGCGGTGATGTCAAACGGCGAGAAACACGATGGAAAAAAGACAGCGGCGCGGGACAATTTTTCGCAAATCGACGCGTGAAACGCGCGCGGCTCGTTGACGTCAAAGAGAAAATATATCGGCATGCCTGGCCGCCTGATTAGCGAACAAAACGTGTATCGGCGAACAAACGTGACGTCAATGACAATCCGCGGTTCGGTCGTCTTCGTCTCTTCTTCATTTTCTCGCGCGCGCAAAAAAACACCAGGGGACAGAAAGCCGGTGGAATACACACGTAGGTGGACCAGTGGCGTGCGTAGTAGCGTGGGTTGATTATATGGGATACCCAGTGAAAATAACCAGCTGATGCATTGGCATCTAAATAATCGAAAGTCGCTTGACCCGGTCTCGCGAACATCTTACGTATTCGTTTGCGTCAAACTGTATTTTTCAAACGTCAAATGTGAAATGGGGAGAGGGGAAAGAAAAGTAGCGAACGTATAAGGAAACTCTTATTCTTCGGAGCGAATCCCTAAGTAAAGGAGAACATATATTAGGAGCCGGCGCGAGAGGTTTACGGAAGCACGTAGGAAGGGAAACTAGAGCGAAACACTGGCAACTTGAAGGCGAAACCTCTGGCTTTATGAAAAATTGCTTCTGCCGGGTTTAGATTCGGGTGTGAGGAGGACGACAGGATGGCCTGGCATCTAATTAATCGAAATTTGCAACGCGAACGACGACGAAGGGGATCGAACATTTCTCGTTCGAACGATGTACCCGCCATAGAAAATCTGGACGACAAAGGGGTGAGTTCGCTTGTCGCATCTACGAAATAGTATCTAATAATTTCCTTTCGCGGAAACGTGGCGCGGTATTGCGCGAAGATACTACACGTGGCTGCTTTCGTGTACAATTTACGAAGTCGGCAAAGGTAGAAGGAAGAAAAGTGAAGTAGACTCGAAACGAGGTTTCAAGATTCACGCCGTTTAACCGAATACCTCTCTGCGTGACTAATCCCTGCAACTCTGTTGCCGTTCGGTTGCCGGGATTTCTCGATACGCTGCTCGCAATAGATTTATCGTTGTGATCTTTAGTCGTCCATCGGGAAGTTAAAAAAAAACCGATACGCAAGAATGAGAAAGTCACGTTTCGCAGCAGTCGAGTCAAACGCGAAATTTCTTTCTTCGAGGACCTTGGTTCATGACCCTGTTTACACTCTGTCGGATAGCGGTCTGACATCAGACTGATACTTTCTACTACGAGGAGAGACGTTTTCCGGAAGGATGACCAAGGCGCGTCTTTTCGTGGGAAAGGATCGATCGAATTGACCGACGGTATTCGCGAGGATCGCGACGGTGTCGTCGATGGTACGACCAAGTGGCGAAGTCTAACAATTCCGGAGCCCCTTTTTTTTTTACCCTCGGACAACTGACGGTGTATAGCCAAGAAGAAAAAGGGCGAAAGGTTTAGAGAAGGGAGAGGGGAATGGCTGTATGTATGTGTGTGTATAGAGGGGTAGAGAGGGCCGGTCGTGACCCAGCCGAAGCTCAGTAGGACGTAATCGTCCCTGAAGGGGATTTCGCATTTATCGTACACATTCACCCCCTCGGCTCGATGCTCTCTCGCACAGCAGTTCGACGTACGAGCTACGAAACCGTACATAGTCCCCGGTGTCCGTGTACACGCGTGTACACGCTCGTACATGTGTGTACACGCGGTACGTGTGTGTGCGCGCGCGCGCGAGAGAGAGTGTGCACATGCACATGCACATGCACGTGCACGTTCTCGGCGTACTTGTGGAAGAAAGGTAGCGCGGCTCTGGGGCGCAAGAGAGGGTGGGACGTGGGTGGTGTAGGGTAGATACGTATTTCGAAGACTATCAATCATTGGTAACCTGTAAAGGATCTAATTATCCTGGAGCTGACTGGGCTCCGTTCGCTGCGCCCACCGCTCGTCTTGTCCACCCCCGGTTTGGTACCGGGGCCCTCCCTCTCCCGCGGCCTCCGGCTGATCCTCCGGCCTGTTCTACTCACTCCAGCCACCCTACCGGAGGCCACCCTTTTTCGCTCTAGCAACCACCCTTTTTCAGGATAGAAGAAGAGCGACGGAGACAGTACACCAGCGGCACACGGTAGCAGCAGAGAGGCGGGGGTTGGGACGAAGACAGGTGCGATGGGATGGGTAGAAAGCAGCGAAGAAGAGAAAGAAAGAGGAGAACGGGTTACGTTCGGAGACAGAGAGAAAGAAGAGGAGGATGAGGAGGAGGAGGAGGAGGTAGTGGAGGAGGAGGAGGTGGAGGAGGAACAGGGCGAAGAGAGCGAAGCCGAGTAGAGAACCGGGGGAGGAGTAGTTGGAGGTGGAGGAAGAGGGCAGAATGAAAAAAGAGAGGGAGAGGAGAGAGAAAATTCGGTGTGTACGTGTTTGAGTGTATAAGAGCGCAAAGAGTGGCTCCCACCTCGGCAAGAGAGGCTGGCGTTGGTGTGCTCTGTGTGCCGGCTTTTTTTCGTACACGCCAGCATGTCTACCACCGCGTGGCCTGGCCCCCCGGCACGACTGTGTGGGTGCGTGCGTGTGGCCAGGTGTATAATAGTGAGTGCGGGTAGTTGGTTAGGTGGCCCGGTCGATATATCAGGGCTCCGCTGCAGCTGTCTGTCAGGCTCGCGAACTCAGCGCGCTAGACGACTCGGGCTCGGGGTCTGGAGAAAAAACCGCTTCGTCTATCCTCTTCTTTTTCCCTCTTTCAACCCCGCCGCGTCGTTCGGCCGCCGTTCACCAGTCTCTTTCTCTCCCCGTTCTCTTCTCTTCCTCTCCTTCTTTCCCTCCGCCTTCTTTCTCTCTTCCTCCGTTCCGTTCTTTGTCCCCCTTTCTCTCTTTCCCTTAAACTTCGTCGTTCCTCTCGCTCTCTTCCTCTTCCTCGCCGTCCCTCCTTTCCCTGTCTCTTCCACCCTCGCACCCTCTTTTCCCTCTTTCACCCTGCTTCTGGGTAATTTTTCATCGTTGCAGCGGACGACAGAAGCGCCGCGACGGCGGAGGCGGCGCTTCCGCATACAGTTGCACCGGCCACTCACACGTAAATCCTGCACCCTGTGCACCTACACGACGTGGCGGGCGCGAGCGCGACCACCTCCCCCCCCCCCCCCCCCCCCCCCCCCGCCCCGCCCGCCGGTGGAACCACCGGCTCGCATGTGCAACACGCGCGCACACACCGCCACATTGTAGACCACACGAAGCTGCCGTGCACACCGATGAACCAACACCCGCGCAGTTACAGTGCACACGGTTGTTGGATATCGTCGGGGGATCAGGAAATTTTTGGCTCGCCAGAAGAAATATACGATGGCTCGCTTTCATGGGCTTTCTTTGGGTTGGTTGATCGTCGCGTTGTAGAAGTTCTAGGCCACCGAGCTGGCAATGTTTTCACCGAAATGTGTCGGAATGTTTGCGAAAGAGTACGATCAACTTTGAAATCTTTTCGGCAAAGAAACTTTCTGCCGAAGATTTTCAACTCCTCGCATCAAGTTCGTTTTGCGTGTTTCGATGTCGAATCTCAATCACTACCTGTAGTAAAATGTCTTACGAAGGGTAATTTTTAAGCTACGAAAAATTTTTTGAAAATATGCAACAAATGGTTACGGTCTCATCGTCGACACGCGGCGGATTCTTTTGTTATTTCTCGCTCGCCGCTGAAAATATTTGACGAAGTAAATGACGGCTGCCAGTTCACGTGCAGTTAAGCGTAATTATCGTTTATCTACCCTTGTGCGGTCGCGAGCCGCGAGCGCGTCGCGAGATCGCAACTTCCAGCTCGATAAGGAATATTAATCCCCTGCCGCGTCGCGCTGTTGGAAGGACAGTCATTTTTAAAACTTCCATGATTATTTGCACTTTGTACTCGGTTATTGATATTAGTTTAATGGAAATTAACTTTGCGTTTAACTTTCGGATTGTTCCCTTCCTTCGTCGCTTTCCTGTTTCCCTCTCCCTCTCTGTTCCCAACCCCTCGATACCGCCGCTTCATGATCGAGGAACTTAAGAACACTCTCTGGCAACTCGAGTTACTTTTTAATTCGCTTAATCCAAATATTTTTAAACAACTCTCTCGCTCTGAATTGGATTTGATCAGCCGCATTGCCTTCTTCGATGACCGACACTTTACGACTGATTATTCGAAATTGAATCGTTTGACGGCAGGAGCGAATCGATATTTTTTTTTCAAGCTCCGAAAAATTTCTGTGAGACATCAGTCTCGTTTCGATGGGAGATTTATCGTTGAATGGACGTGCAGAATAATTGATCTTACAAATGATTGTCGAAAATAGAAACTTTAATCGTAGAAAGTTTATATCTGGCGGGACGTCAAAGTAAAAAAGTGCATGCCCCGTCTTGAAGAAACGAACGCGCAACTATCGGGAAGAGAGACTTACAGCTTGTTGAGCGTCGAAATTTCGTCGAGTTTGAAACGCGTATTCATCAAAGTGGCGTCACGCGGTGGCTCGCTTTCGCCGTTGCTCGCGTTCTCCGCGAGTCTGGACGCGCTGACACGGTTTCGCCGTCATAAACATCGCGAAAGTGAAGACGCTGCGAAAGTTTGGGGCGTTTACCGTCGTCAATGAGGTGTACTGTACGCACACACATACATGTAGATCGAGGCACCCTAACCACGTGGACCAATACAGACAGACCGGGCAGAGAGAGAAACAGAGAAATAGAGGAACAAAAAAAAAGAGGGAGTAAAGGAGAGAGAGAGAGAAAGAGAGGGAGAGGGAGTGGAAGAGAGAGAGAGAGAGAGAGAGAGAGAGAGAGGGAGAGAGATAATGGGAGAGGGAGAACGAGCGAGAGAAGGGTGAGCGCGCGGGAGGAACGTTGGGGAGGACCTACGAAAAAAACTGTCCAAGGTGTACACAGGCGCAACGAGGGTGCATTTGTACGTGTATCCGTGCGCGTACATACTCGTGCGCTTTCGCTTGCACGTTGCCGGCCCGTCTACACACACGTTACCCACACTTTCACGTACGACCACCCTCGAAAAATCCGTTCAATCACACGCACACAACGGCAACACGCGGTAACGCATACACGACGAGCCGAGTCACGTACACGGGGGAAATACGCACCAACACCATCGTCAACGTTCACGAAGATTCAGAAACGCGGATACACAAAGACAGACAGGGTACGTAGGTAACCCTGTGCAAGCCCTCCCCCTCCCATCGCGACCACCCCGGTGGTCCTACCCCCGACTACCACCCTCGTAGCCCCATCCTTTCATGGTTGCGAACCTCTCTAGGGGAAAAAGTAGGAAAAGAGTGGGGAGGATCGATTTTTACTGGGGCAACCGCCCTCCTCCTCATGCACCCTCCTGCATCAACTACCCCTCCTCTCACATCCTGTACTTTCCTGAGCTAGCCATGCCATGCCCTGTCCCGGTCGTAATGCACCGTCTCCGCCCCGGCTAACACCCCTTCGCCACCCACATCTATCCCACACCATCGCTATCATCCTCCCCCCTTCAACCCTCCCCCTCCCCCGCCCCTCCCTGCACCACCAACACCCCCTTTTCATCCTTCTGTACCTTCCTCATCCTACCGAGTTTCGCCCTCTCCGCGTTTTATCTCTTTTTATTCTGCGAAAATATTCAAAAGAGTTTTCGGATGATGGTGCATGACGATCTTTTAGCCAGGCGCTTGCCTTCCGGTTCGCGTCGCGATGCCACTCTCTCCGTTTCTCCCTCCGCGTCGAATATCTTCGAGGGTACATCCGGAAACGATTTAAACCCCGCGTCGGCCCCCTCCCTTAAGTGACATCGAGCAGCACGTCCACTCGGATTTCTTCGACTTCTGGCCTTTTCCATTTTCTTTCCGCTTTTTTCTGCCAACCTCCCTCTCCCCTGTCCTTTTTTTCCTTGCGTTCGTGTCCTCGATGAAAGTTTTTCGAGGAATCGTAGCGAGGAACGAGCGGCAAACGTGCGCGATCTTCGAAAACGCTTATCAGATCGCCTATCCACTTGCTTTCCCTACCTCGCTTGTTTTTCTTCTTTTCTCCGTCCTTTTTATTTTGTCTTGGGCCTTCCACCCCCCCCCCCCGTTTTCCCTCCCAACCCTTCACAAGCCGCCGAAAGGTTTTGTTTTTAATTTCGTCGTAGGTGCACGCCGGTTTAATTTCGCGGGCTAACGAGGCCGATGCTTAATTCGTCGCGTGAGGGTTAAACGGATTTTAACGACGATCGTTGCCGAGTTGTCGGGACACGTTAAAGGATAAGTGGATTTCCTCGTGGATAGGGCGGTCGTAAACGCGCGTCGACGTACCGCGCGCCACGCTGCGCCGGCCTCTTTCTCTCTCTCTCTTTCTCTCTCTCTCTCTTTTTCTCTCAGACGTCTCTGGCTTGTCTCGAGATTTTATTTCAGATTGATTTCGCGTTTACGCGTATCGTCGGCTTGCTCGCGCGGAAAATCGCCCTGTCCCGCGTATTTTTACGATATCCTAACCCTGCACACGGTTTTACGCCAGCTTTTGACTTCCTCGCTCGGCTGATTTCCGTTCCGTTGCCACGAAGTTTTTTGAAAAAAAAAAAATCGAATGGTACTCCATGCAAAGATACTCCATGCAAATTGTCGAGAAAACTTCTAATCGTCACGGTCTTTCGAAACATTCGACACCTCGGCTTCTGATAATTGGTACGCTGCGAGGGACCGATAAACGACTTAAACTACTTACCAACTATCACGAAGCTTACTAAACTCCGTTCTCTCTCTCTCTCTCTCTCTCTCTCTGTTCATAATAACAGCTACTATATTTCTTTACAAAAATCTATCATTTCTCATTTGATAAATTAATAATCATGTCTGAACAAAATTTTCACAACAAACTGGAGTTGTTCAGACCTCAAACTAATAATTATATTATTTGAAGATTCGATTTTTTACTATCTCACGATGTTTCTAATGTTGCAAAGGATAATTTATATCTATTTAGCAATTCATAAATGTCAACTCCGATTATTAAACTAAAATTGAAAGGAATTGCTCAAGTGTAACTAAGATAATGTAATACTCGCTACTCTCACTTAGCTACTTTTTCTTATTGTGTTTAGTTGAAGTGCTATATGACGTATTATACAACGCTTATTTGAATTTCAAAGAAGAACGTATACCATTGTATTATTTAAGGTACACTATTTTATCAAATTGTTTACCTGTGTTAATCATTTCGGCGGACGAGAGGGTTCATCCTCTTCGATTTCGTCTCTATGCGTCAGAGGATTTTTATCTCGTATAAAAATAAATGAAACGAGAATATAAAAATTGATTACACTTACAAAGGAGGGAAAGTGATTCGTCCCCAAACGGGATCGCCTGTCCGGCGAAGGATGCGAGAAGGGGCAGGGTCAGCAAGTGTGTCGTATCCGAAGACGGGGCGAACTCCGATTGTTGAGGTTACGGATCGGTGTCAAGTAGGCACCCTATGCCATGTGCGGCGGCCCATTCAGTCGTTCGTTCATTCAGAAATATCCTGCCTCCTCTCTCTCTCTCACTCCTCGCCATTCAACAAGTAGATCATCGAGCCTATGCAGCACCCTCTACCGTCGGACCTACGCAACTTCCAAGGGTTACGAGCCGACTCCGGGGGGTTGTTATGCAATAAATCCGTGGCTCCCGCGGGCCTCCTTCGAGGGACGCGTCCTCCGCGTCCTCCTATTCACACAGTCTCGAGGAGGGAAGTCGATGACCCCTGGCCCGCGACGTGGGAATTTTGACGATTCAATTACTCACGAAGGGAACGGGCCGAGAGTGGCTTCGAGGGTTGATATATACAAAGGGAAGGGGCAAAAGAGAAGGAGAGAGAGAGAGAGAGAGAGAGATGTAGTTTCGTGGGGTTGGTCTCTTTTGAGCGGATTTTCGTCGCGCGCCCGACAGGGGTGAAGAGGGGAGATCCTCTGCGTAATTGGGATCGGCGGAAGTGGATCGATGGTGGAGCCGCGTGCTTCGAAATTGGTACGATTATCCTCTGAACTGAGGTTAAGACACTGTGACTTCTCTTTTCCTTCTTCGTCTTCTTTAAAGACATCGTATGTGATGGTAAGAAATTGGAATTGAGAGTAACAACGTTCGTTGTTTGTTTGAACTGTCAACACCAGAACTGTCAGAGTTAATTCCATAACGTTAACTTTATGGAGATCTAACGGTGTATTTTTCGAGATTTATGTTTTGTGAAATATATAAGTAAAACCTCCATTTATTTGCGTTTCAGCATTTTCGTTTTCAATCTACGTTGATTGTGTTCCTTGAAGAAAGAAACTGGAATGAAAGATGGAATGACAATACATATATATGTTAAAGAAAATAGAGAAAGCTAGCTGATGATATTTACAAGACGATTATTCCATCTTGGGAATGAACGTTCTTTAAGAAAGAAATTGTTAAAGACGAAAGTAATTATACGTATTTATATTTGGTAATACCAATTATTGACTGAACCACTAGCTTTAATCCAGCGGACCATTGAAGTTGTTACGATCTCGCCTAATTTTAATTAACAATTTTATTACATATCGTCGTCGCCGTTTGAAGATTTACCTGATTCTCCTACTTATGTTACCTGATTCTCCTCGTTATGTTTCTGACGCTGCAAAGGGAAATTTCACTGTTAGACTAACTAATTGAAACTTGCGATTATCAAAAACCGGCGCGTTGTTTTTGATGTCCATTAGTTTCAAAGCCACAGTGGTTTCAATGAAACGTGCGTCGAAGGAGTAAATCGAGCAGGTTCAAAGTGGAAACTAATAATTGCCCGAATCGTTAGCCACGTAGAATCTACGCGTATCAGCGATTATAGTCGGAAACTAAATGGCACTTAACCAAAGTGCAAGTAATTCGAAGTTTACGACGTTCTTCGGTTTGCTATTTCTCCAACGAGTGTCAATTTGCCGGCACGCCTTTCGTACGAGCTTAACGACACGTTCGAACGAGACGAGTGGCAGGTTGGCGGGTTAGTTTGGTGATGGTTCGCGCGCGCCGAGATGATTAGAGATGTAGATCGCGTACCTCCGCTTAATAACACGCAGAAAGTAACCGCGTTCGAGTGAATTACCGCAGTTGAAAGGTTAAACACACACCGCGCTGTGTTAACGCGTCTACTTGGCCGGTTGTTCGAACGTCAGAACGCACTTTCTATTACGGTAACAGCTATACTTAGGATTGAGAATAGAACGTATTACGCCGCGAGGACCCGTGTACTCTAACTGTTTATTTCCGTGTCTCTAACCTCGTGGAATATTCGTCTTTTGTCACGAATGCAAGAGTCCCTCAGCCGCATCCTCCATCCGAATCTTTAACCGATGTCTCCTTCTCCAAAAAAAAAAAAAAAAAAAAAAAAACACGGAATAGAAGGAAGGAAATTTCAGAGGAAAAGTTAACAGGAGACGAGCAGTTGATTGTTGCAGATGGTCTGATGGTGTGAAAGCAGCCGCGGTAGTTATTCGTGGCGTGAGAGAAGACGGAAGTACGCGGACGTCCGCCGAAAGGGTTATTCTAGCATCAAATACATTTTTTCCGCACGGGGGCGAGCGAGCGACGTTCGTTTCCCTGATGCCGGGGCTGCGGAGGGCGTGCGGGAGAGGAGGGCGGTGACGGTCGGTATTTTTAGAATTCAGCATTAATTAAATAGCTTAGGAGAAAAGAATGAAGCCAGTGAGCCGAGACTGGCAACCATCCGGGCGATGTACGAACGAGCTGCCGCGATTTCGCGCTAATCACTAATCAGAGCGGCTTGATCGGGATACAGAGAGAGAGAGAGAGAGAGAGAGAGAAAGAGAGAGAGAAGGAGAGAGCAAGATATATATATGTATGTATAGCCAGCGGATGTGCACCACAGCCAATGATGGTGGTCGCGCTACTCCACGGGGGGGAGGGGGTTGTTTCACCATCCACCTCCTCCTGCCAGCCCCCCGTGTCTCACTCCCACTCCCCGTACTCCCTTTTAGCACTGATGTCAGCCATGGCCAACAACAACAACACGGTCGGCATGATTATAATAAGTGATCGCTTGGATACTCGATGTGTGCCAAACTGGAAAGCTTTCTGCCAGGTGGAATAATGGGCTGCCGCACAGCCGACCGACGTCATTGTCACTCATCACGGTCTGATCACTGTCACTGTCTACTCGACAAAGCCCTTTTGTCCGCCGGCCGATGTAACTGGCTCTCCTGAACCTAACCAGAACCCTACATTCCCCAATAACGACCGCCGGACGGACGGACGGTGGCTGCTTTTTTATAGAAACGCTCGAGAGCGCGCGAGCCAACGGAGCTAACGCCGAGGATTATGGTAATTCCTGCGCCGCGGCTGCGACTCGATACACCCCCGACGCGTTTTCTTCCGCCGCTGTACCACTACCTACCCACCCCCATCGGCAAACACCGTCATCGTGTGCTCGTTGTTTCTCCTTCTCTCCGCTTTTCCATGCGTCTCTCGGGTAGAATCGCGTCCAACGGGTAGAATCGCGTTGCTTTCTTTCTTTCTTTCGCTTGTCGTGAAAGTTTGTCATAGGATCGGAGATCCAAAATTTAGTTCGCATCATTTGTGTATCGCACTAAGGTGGTACGTATTTAATTTCAGAGTTGATTTCAGTTTTTCTTCTCTGCCGACCCTCGATAGAAACTTCACTAGATTATATCATAGTTTGAATTTTTCGTGTAGATTTTGAAAAGATTTTGAAAATTTGTACAAAGGATTGATAATGTAGGTATCTTCCGTCGAGACAAGCCCCAAACTACTGCGCGCCAGCGCACACGCGTCAATACACACCGGCTGCATCTTTCAAGGCGCACTCTCACTTTCTTCGAGAAACTAACTGTAACCAACATGCTTGATCGTTCGCCTCGATGAAACAAGGATTCGATTAAAAACAAACACTGACATCTTGCCAATGTTTCCAACATTTTGCACGTCGTCAAGTATAAGACAGCTGCAAGAAACGAGAAAAAGGGACAAGAATGATAACATCAATAAAAAGACGATCGCAGAGAATAGGAGAACAACCAGGCTTGTTTCACGATGATTTCCAACATCGTAAACCGTCGACCTCCGTGGAGGAGGAAGAGGAGGAGAAATCCAACAAGCGGAGCGAAAGTGTAACACGCAGCGACGTGCGACCTCTAATCAAGAAGTATCGTCTCGTGTAAGTCATCTCGTTCCCGCGGGTAGTGGAAGGGTGAAGAAGGGCGAAGGGAAGAGTTGTCGAAGTTGCGGAGCGCGCGGCCGCGGCACGCTCGAAGAAGAGCAAACCGTGAAACGTGGTGTGAACGATGGATACACAAGCGGCCGAAAGGGGATGGGCGAGAAAGGAAACGAGTCGTCGAACAAGGATGAAGCAAGAGGAGAGAGAGAAGGGTTGGTCGGTTTGCCTTCTAACGGAGTTACGGAGAGACGTTTGGGTAGGGAGAGGAGTCGCGGCTAAGACGGAGGTAGGAGAACGATTGTGGCACTTTGCAAATGCATAGGGAAACTCGGCGGCAGACACGAAGAAACGCAACGCGGAGGCAACGGGATCGCGAGAGAGAGACGAAGTCTAGGCCAGCAGTGGTGAAAGCACTCTCTCTATCCTCGTCTTCCTTCTTCGTCTTCTTCTTGCTTTCTCTGTCTGTTTCTCAACCTCCCTTCTCCTGCGGCTCCTCCTTCAACTTCCTCCTGCTCTCTCTCTCTCTCTCTCTCTCTCTCTCTCTCTTGCTTTCCTGCCCCTGTGATAGCGACTTCCCTCTCCCCCCTTGGTTCTCTGATTCATTCAGCACTGTTGCCTCTCTGTACGAGGCTCCTTTGCGGAGGTGGAAGCAAAACAACTCGAGTGGCCCTGAACTCCATAATGGCAGCGGTCCATTTTTTTCTCCTATCGCACACTTTTCCGCGCATTGTTCCCGCCGTTCCAAGGCAAACAGAGAGCGAGCGGGACGGCCAGATGCACGCGGATTCCCGGCGAATGGAAAAGAAAAGAAAAAAAAGAAAAAGATCGGCAGGAGAGAGAGAGGAAGAGAAAGGAGAAAGGAAGAGGAGAGTAAACGAGGGGAGAGTTCTGACTGTCTCTGCCGTGCCACCCCTCTCGTACCCTCTCAGTTGGCTAGTTCTCTTGGTCGTGGTCGTAGCAGTCGTCGTCGTCCTCGTCCTCGTCCTCGTCCTCGTCGTCGTCGTCGTCGTCAACGTCGTCGTGGTCGTCGTCTGTTCCTTCGTTCATCCTGCTGACCAACTTCGCTCGAGTACTCCACCGCCAACCCCCTCACGGAGTTCTTTCCTCCCGCTGGCCCCTGTGTCTCCTTTCGCCACCCTCTCTCGCCTTGCTGTCCGATCTTTCTCTGACCCTCTTAACCCTTTTCAACCCTTCCGCTCGGCTCGTCGACGATTCTTTTGAAGGGCTTATGAATAACTTCTGCCGCCGCGTTAAATGGAAAAACGAGCGGCATTGTTTACGGAGAAAGGGGTAATACCTTTCGGTCTCGAGGCTCTCGTTGATCGTCTCGCTTTTATTCATGACACCCCAGCCCCCATCCTCGAGAGGCCGAGGAAAACGGATGGAAACGCGAAGAGTTGCGAACCGCGAGAGGAAAATCACCTCTATCCCGCCCTCCCTCATCTTCACCTTCTCTCTTCTTTCCCTTTCATCGCACGTGTCCTAACCCCCTCCTACTTTCGGACCTATCGATGTTTACTTTCTTACAAAAGCACCCGGAAAACAGAGTTTTTTTGCCTCTGCCGTACGGGACAAAAGTCGAATGCACTTTGTGCGTTGCTCGTGGAAAACCTTCCCCCGTACACACACCGGACTATTGCGATTCGAGCTCACGCGTTTGACCGTGCCGTGTAAAAGCTAAACATTCCTAGTTCTTTCCTTCTTTTTGTTTTTCTTTTCTTTCTTTCTTTCTTTCTTTTTTGTTTCTTCTTTTTTTTCAAAAGACTCGTTCGAGCATCGCGCGTCAAGCAACCTCCTCCTCCTACAGGATTTCCTTAAAAGAAAAGATTTCTTTATACGAGTCCCGGTTTGGACACAGAAAGCTCGGCCAAAGCCTCGGACGGAACTTTCGCTTTGCGTTATATTGTCTCTTTATCAGCGCCGCTTGTATCGCCCGTGTTGTTCGGTTATTCAGCGTCTCGGGCCATTCGACTTCGCGAAATTGCCGAGTACCAGCGCCAACGATAGAACGTTGTTGCGTTTTCCTCCAGTTTCCTGCTCGGGCTGCCTTTTCTCTTCTGCAACTCGTTTGTTCTTCTCCCTCTGTCTTTTGTTACGTTCTAACCCCCACACCGGATCCGAGACAGTTCTCAGAGAAATTCGTCTTACACGGGTGTATGCTCGGGTTTAAGGTACGAAGATACTTGAATAGTTTGCGGGGCTTTGGCCGACGTTTTTCTGAATTCTTCGGCGAAATGTTTTTTGACCGTCTTTTGTTCGCCGAGAAACACGACCGTACCAAACTCTTTTTCGAGTTTAAATATCGTGCTTTTCAATTTTTCTTTACGTCAGTTAGAACATTGTAGGGGAAAGAGGTATGCACCGCGCGAGAATTGAAGATACGACCGAGAAGGGGGTGATTCCACGTGAAAAATAGTAAGCGGAGAGGATCTTTTTATCTCTCTCAAGTCTTCGTTTTCGACAAAAATTAAACTCGAAGATTTATTAGGTAAATACATATTCAAAATCATATGCCTCGAAAATGAGGCTTTAAACGAAAAAAATCGCTCGTATTCACAAGTAAAATAGTCACTCCTGTCTAATCCAAAATCAGAGACGAAATTCAATAGTATCTGACAACATTTCTAAAACTTTTTATTTTCCTCTTTAAACGAAGAAAGTTTATTCTACACGTTGCATTTATTTTTTCGCGTAAAATCGGCCATCACCTCGGTTGCGCCTTCTTTTACCGGGATACCCGATATAAACGGAAAGATATAACACGGTAGATAAAGTTCGCTGTACTTTGAAAACTTCGGGCAGGCTCGTTCGTGTGACGGACGAACGATTAGAAGTCGATTTTCAGAGGCTTCGTTGTTAACGAAACTCTCGGCGAGAACTCTCGGGTACACGCGACCAGGAAAAAAAGAAGAAAAAATAAAAAAAAAAACCCGGCGAGCGACTTTTCATTGTGCGTGAAGTTCTTTCCGTCGCAGCCCCCCACGCCTCGGGATCGGCCAGCAACTTCGGCGAAAAATTCTGAAAAAGTTCCGCCGGCCGTCGCTCTAATTTACATACGCGCCGCGCGAACCGTGCTCCCCCTGCTAACTTTAAACTAGTTGCGTCGAGTTGCCGAAAAGTCGCGCATTTTTATATCGATCCGCGTCGCGTCGACGAACCAGCCGAGCCCGCCGCCGGTCCTGCGAGATTCTCCGGCGAACGCCGGCAATTAAGGCTGGCTGGAAATGCGGGTCACTTCGAAGAACTCGCAACGCGATGAAAATTTCGTTTCGAGCTGTTGTCTCTATCGTTCCGTATCTTTTCTTTCCTTTTTTTTTTTCCTCGCTTTCGAAAATTTCCGATTGCGAACGACGCTCCACAATTCCGACTTAATTCGCGTCATTATGCAACGTTAAACGAAAGGTCGAGAAATTTTTCCGCTTACTTGACTCGAAATTTTTATGCAATAATATAGATTGTTCTTCAAACTGTGACAGTTCGATACATATGTATTTTTCACTGTAGTATATACATTTTTTTCTGTTGAGGAAACATTTCTTTTACACCTGCACAATCTGCCCTTTGATTTTTGATTCTGTCACAATGTGCAAATGAATAAATGAAAGTTAGTTCTTTGCGCGATATTCGTACAAAATGCGATATGTAATACTTAAGATGCACTTTGTACATCTTGTATACATATTCCTTCTTTCAAAATTAACTTCTTTGACAATATTGCATCGTCTTTTTATAATTTATTCTTTTTTACTTCATTTGAATTACGTGATTCCTCAGTTCCCCGAGAACGAAGAACCCTGCAATTCATCGAAAAACTAAAATACGAATGTTCCAATCGAGCATTCAAACACGAGAAGCTCTTTAAACCCTGATAAAACGCTTATCCGTAGAGTGTGTCGGTTCACCAAAGCGAAAGGTACACCGCTGTTCTCATCCGGGAAGAGTTTACCTTATTCACATTGTAAACCGGAGAACCGGGGAACCGGGGGTTGGATTAATTCAAGTCTAATGATGCCAGAAGGCCGGAAAACTGGTTGAACTGCGGCGTCAACTTTCCCGCAAACTCGCAGCTCGGTGGTCGAAATCGAATTTGCCGTGCGTCGGGTCGCCGCGATACACTCCGCCGCGGCAGCCGCAATCTGTTAATCGCGCGACAACTTGATTTCCGCGTCGCGTACCGTCGCGGCACGCACCGCCTCGCGTCTGCGTCGCCGTTCGTAAAATCAACACGCCGAAACGCCTGCACGACGCGCTACGAAATTAACACCTCTCGGAGCATCGTGCTTCCGCGTGGCAATCGTACGTACGGATCGGTCGCGCGATACATTCCATTTTCGAGTATAAATCCGAGATATAAATATCACCGGCCCCTCTCCGCGATCGAAGTTTTCAAACTCGCTTCGTCGCTCGTTTAATAGTTTCGCAACTACTTTCAACAAAGTACACCGGGGAGTGTCAAGAACACGGATCCCTTTTACGCATCGTGGGCGTTTTTTTTTTTTTTAGTAGTAAGTATAGTCTTTGGTTAATCCACTAGTGTTACGATTCTTCGAGGCATGGAAGCTACGATTAATTGATAGATCTCCTCTCCTAGAGGCAAACGAAATTCGGAATGACAAATGATCGAGTCTGAAGATCCGACAACTGTCAATTGTTGTAAATTATTCATTCGACGAAGTTAACGAAGTTGTGGAAGAGTTTAAGACAGAAATCGCGACAGAATTCGAACTCATTTACCTACACGTGAAACAAGAATTTCTAGTTTAAGTCAACTTGAGATCCATCCGAAGGATTCACTCCCCCCAAGGCGAGGGGAAGATCAACAGGGTGAAATTTCAAAGGAAAGAAGAAGGCAGGAGATATTCAGGTGCACGCGCGCTCCAGTTTTCCCCCTCGGCTGAAAAACTGGCTGGTAGCCGCCGATGGTCGGAGGCTGACCATTCACCTCTCGGCCGCGATTTGCATACGCGACATTTCACTGTCGAATCAGCGGGGAGGTTCCAGGGAAAAGGGTTTAACTTTGCACAGTTAGTCACCGTCCACGGCAACCGTTTTCGAGGTTGATGACATCTTTCCTCTCCTACCTCCTCGTCTTCCCCGTCTTTCACCGTCGTCTTCGTTCACCTTCCTACCCTACCCATCGCTTTCCTCCCCTACTTCCCCCGTTCGCCGGTTCGTTCCTCTCCGCTCGTTCTCATCTCAACTCGAAAGCGTGTACAAGCACGCGGCAAACGCGATTCGTAGCAGGCCTCCTTTAAATTTGTTTCGAAATCTCGCAACTTCCAACAGAAGTGCAAGCAAGATGGGAAAGAAGGAGAGAGAAAGAAAGGGAGAGAGAGAGAGAGAGAGAGAGATTATTACTAGAGAAGTTCGCCGGCGCTCCCTTTTCCGGCTAATTGCGCCGTGTTTCCACAATTAGGCCGAATTTCCGCGGCGTCGCGTTTTATTTTCGACCAGATACCACCTAGCAGACAGCGGCCGGCAACGGGGAGGGGGTGGGCTGGGTGGGAGGGAGAGGGAGGATCGTTAAATTTAACTCGTCACGGGCCGGGGTTTTCTGGTATTCCTGCGTGCGACCGTGTTAATTGTTGACGCGAACTTCGTTCCGTTCGATTATTTGACTTGCCGGAGATGAAACGAGATCGAGTTCGGGCTCGCCGAATCAGAAGGGAAGCGTGAACTGTTTTTATCAGGCTCCGTGAAACAGTCTATTTTCGAGAGAGACGCTGGGATGCTCTCTGTTGCTGCCGCCAGTCAAAAACTAATTGATAAATATTTTCCTTCGAATAATTAACCCTTAACCAGTCGTCACAGAGAGCCACAACAATTTGAATTTCGTTATCAATCTCTCTCTCTCTCTCTGTATCAGGCAGAACGTTAAGCGGGGAAAAGTTTCAACCTGCAACGACAGCGTTCGTTTGAATATCCCCGATTTCGAGAGAGTGCCTGCCACGATTCAATCGGTTCTTCCAGTTTGCTCGCCACGGAAAGCAACAATGCGCCATAAACACACCTCGGCGAGGCGAAATGAGCATAATCGAGCGGTGAATAGAGACGCACAGGAAACGCGAAAGCGGTTCCCGATCATCGGTGGCCGGTGATGCGTGTCATCGAGAACGATTATCTCGACTTTGCGCGAGACACGCCGAATGCGAAACGCATTTCCTACAACGACGAGGACGGACGTCGGACAAAAAACGAGGAAGACAAGGAGCAACGTATCTGCCCGACAACGTAACTGCCACACAGAGAGAAACAGAGAACGAACAATCCACGAAAGGAACACGGTTATTTATTGCTCTCATCGCCACCGGAGATATAGCTTTGCACATGCTATCAACCTTTCAAAACGCGTTACTTTCATCCGTGATGGCGGCCGATTGATCGATCCGATCCGATAACGGGAAGCGAGACCGTAAGAATGGCTAAGACGGATCGGAAATAACCGTGGTACGGAACTAGATCTAGACGACGTAGGTCGCGAAACTTTCGCCACCGGAGAAGTCTATTCGAGGTACATCGGTAATTTATAGCAAACGTTTTCTACCACCCGCAGCTGCGAATCATTGCTAACGACTAGCTGGCTCGCGACGGCGCAAACTTGCGCGCCATTCTAAGCTCCGTTTGCTTCGCCATCGCGTTAACCCTTTAATCGCCGACGATGGAGAGAGAAATGATGGTTTGAAGTAGCTTTTCTTTCCCGCTGCTTGAGCGTACTTGTTGCTTGAGCATCTTCCCTCCGTGCCGCGTGAATCATTGAAAGAACTAGAGAGAGAAAGAGAGGGAGAGAGAGAGAACTTGTTGACTCGATGTGGAGTTTCCTAGCTGGATAATGCTATTTTTCGTGATTTCAACGATAGAATGAGAACGTAGGGGAGATGATTTAGGCACGGTGGATTTTCCAACGAAAGAAATAGCATCTCTTCGTTTTTCTCTTTCTTTTTTTTCTTTGAAGAAGGTAGAAGAAAGCTGTTGACTCGATTGAGAGATTGCTAACTTCAGTGATGAAATGAACATAAAAGAAGAAAACTTTGGAATAGGAAATCTTCCAAACAAAGAATATCTCCTGACTTCTCCAGGCTCTAAGAAAGAGGTCTCCCACGAGAGTTCTCTTCTTCCTTTTTGGAAAAAGCAGACTCTCGCGGTCTGGTGCGTAATAAAAAAGGACAGAAAGTAGTTCTCCGGCCAGATGACGTTATTTATCGTAATTTCGATGATTAAACGAACGCGCAGGGGGAAAAGATTTAGGAACAGCAGATCTTCCAAAGAAAAAAAAGAGAGAATACTGCCTCTTGATTTTTTCAGACTCCAGGAAGGAAAGCTTTCACAGGAGGTTTCTCCTTCTTCTCTCTTTCTTTTTTTTTCTTCTTTTCGGGAAAGGAGGCTTTCGCGATCTGGTTGGTCTTTGCCGGCTTTTCGGTCTTCCAAAGAGGGTTCCTCGACCAGCTTTTATGAACTACGGCAAAAAGGCGTACCTGGTGCTTCATCTACGAATGATTCTATTCACAGCGAAACTTGTTAGCTTCCGTTTCACACGCGTGTTGTTAAAGAAAATGCATCGTTAGGAGGTAGAGCGCGCGGCGCGACCGCGTTTGGACACCGGCGTTTGCTGGTTTTTTGAAAATTTTCGAGCCAGCCGTGTGGGTCGCCTCCTTCTTTCTTCATCCTCCCGCTTAATACCACGCTCGCCGAAAATAATTCACGAACGGCGATTCAAACCGGCTGAAAATGTCGCAACGTTAAATGGCTTTACTTAAGGAAGTGTGGCATCTTACATTCAAAAACTTGGCCGGCCCCCGGATGACGGAAGAAAGAGCGCGCGGGCGCGAAGAAGGAAGGACACGCTGCCGGAAAGATTGTAAAACGAGCAGTTCACTCGGTGCCGCTTTACTCCCGCTTATCTTCGAATCCGGACCATTCTGTCCTCGTAAAATATTACACCGGGGCAAATTTACCCTTGCCGGAGGATTTTTCAAAGAACACCCGTCTAACACTTCCGCTCGCGGTTCTCGCAGCAATCGTCGCCGCGCTCCTGCCGCAGCGTAGAGATTTCGCGTTCGAATGCAATTTTAACAGGCTCCTAATGCACGTGACGGATCGAGAGGAGCTAAGCACCTCTGTTTGTGCTAAATAACAGATTGATAAATTTTCTCAACTCGATGCTCGATACTCCTTGGGAATGTTAATAGTTTACGTAATGCAATTAATGAACCCCGTTTCTTTGACGTATTAAGAAACAAAAACTGATAAATTTCGTCCTTTTATTAATTCGATACTCTTTGAAAGTTTCGTTTCTCCGATGGATTAAGAAAGAGGTCGGTTGATTTCTGTCGAACGATAATGAATTTTCGTTCCTTTTTTCGTTAATTGGATGCTCGAATCTTTGAAAACGCGAGTTATAAAACGGTATAAAAGTACGCGAATCTAGCTGATAATGAAAGTATCGAGGAAAAGTGGAACGTCCAACGAGGGAAGCGAAGGAGATGAAGCCTCGTGAAACAGAGCTAGAAATAAAGAAATTTCTCGGACACGTTGACACGAAGTGAGTCACTCTGGCAGGCACGCGACCATCGACTCATTTACCCGCTCGAGAGAAGGAACGTCGTTTTGCATTACAGATTCGTCTTTCGGTGGAAGAAAAGCAAGGAAAAGAAAGAAAGAAAGGAAAAAAGAAAAAGGCGAGACGAGGCTGGTTAAACGCGTCGGGAAGTTTTCGAAAAATTACGACGAACTTTGATCCTGGATCCTGCACCCTTATCTGAAAACTTCCCGAATGACCCGTGTAAGAAGCGTGGCGAGGAAAAGGAGCACCTGCTTGAGATGAACAGAGAGAGAGAGAGAGAGAGAAAGGAGGAGCGCGAGCGGGACGATTTAAAGCAGTAGAGACTTATAGAGCGAGAAATTCAAGGAGAAAGAGACTTAAAGCGGGAGTGTTTGAAAAAAAGAGAGGAAAAAGAAGAAAAAAGACGAAGAGAATGAAAAAGAGAGAAAAAGGAAGATGGAGGAGCAGACTCGAAGAAAGGGAAAAGTAAACAGAAGGTGAGATTCAGGAAAGTGGAGATATTTATAAGAAAGAAATTCAAGACGAGGAACGTTTAAGGTAACAGAAACTCAAAGACGTTGAAAGAATTAAAAAGGAGTTGCTGGGTATCAAGAAAACGAGCAGGCGAACCAAAATGGCGGAAAGTTTCTAAACACTGGTAGAATCAGGCGCGGAAACGCGTGTAGAACGAAAGTTTCCAAAAGGAACTCGAAGAAGAGATATATTTGTGTAAAAAAAAAACAAAAAACAAAAAAACCAAAACCGACGGCGATGTTCTACAAAGTAGAAACTTTCAGCCAGGAGAAAATGGAAAAAAAAATTCTATACACAGAGGGAAATCAACAACGTTAAAGAAAAACGATTTCGATAAAGGATAAAATGTTAGACTACACTTTGAAACTCGGAAAATTTGAGGAAAACTCGCCGAGGAAGCTCGAATTGTCCAAATCGTGCAAATTATTTAAATTCAGGTTCGTAACTGGTACTGCTCAACTGTTCTGAGTTTGACTAATCTGACTTCAAAACACGCGTTGAATCCAAAGTTTAGAGATGGCCGACTCAGTTTGGAGAACCAATATCATTTAATACGAAACTCCGTTTAGAAGAATAGCCGAAAAAAAATGTCAACTTCGAGCTTGAGAGAGTGTTTCGACTCAGATGTAACAACAGGTCTACATTAATAGAGTGGTTTTGAGTGACTCAAATACAAATTCAATCACTAATCTGAAGACTCTAACATACAATACAAAACTAGATGTCCCTATTTCACGTGTACGTACATGTTCAGACTTCAATCTAGATAAATTTAAATTTCAATGTATTTAAGTATATTATAATATATTATAACATTGTGCGCAGCTTGTAAAGAAAAATTGTAAGATCCTCTGAATTAACAGTAATCATTCCATAATACACTGTCGTGTGTTCGGGGTAGAGTGTCAGTATCCGCGTTTCATCGGACAGCGTCTCATCAATCCGTATCGGCGTTTGTAACACTAGCAGAACTCCCTTGGTTCTACGTAGAATCTGGCACCGATCTCCAAGTTATGGCCCGGTTGCTCGGCGAGGGTGCCTGAGAAATGTTGCTCGTTCCGACCATAAATTAAGAAAGGCTCCCCGCGCAATCTTCCGATCTCTGGCTGGCTACGGCCGAAAATCGTTAACCGGTCGCCACGGATCGCTCGTCAGCAAAAGGTGCCGCCGCGATAAGGCCACCCTAAGACACGTCGTTGCTCCCAATTTCGAGTAATATCGTAAATTTCGCGAAAACCGAGCCGTGGTAGAGAGAGCGAGAAGGAGAGGAGGGAGGGGGAGGAGGAGGAGCATCGATTCTGCGGAATTAGCCACGGTGATTCCCGCTCGATTCATTATCGAGCATTATGCCCGCGGTTCGCACGGTTCGTGCGATGTCCTCGGGGTTGGAAGCGAGCGGGTTCCTTCGAAAGAGAGATCGACTTTAAGGGTGGTGGATTGGACGGCGGAGAGGGAAAACTTGGGAAGAAAACGAGCAAGATCTGGGAGAAAAAAAAAAAAAACAAGAAAAAGAAGAAGGAGGAAGATGTTTGAGAATCTACCTTTTATAGGGTGTTTACAGAAGAGATTCTTTTTGCTCGTTCCTCGCCAGTGAATTCTTGCTATTGTGTTCGGTTAAGATTGTAGGATTTCCTAGGAGTTAAACCGCTTCGAGTGTGTAGCGCGTGTTGTCGTTGCTCGTTTCTTTGCTCTAGCGGTAATTTCGAGTGTTGTTCGTTGTATACGCGAACGACAGTTTACAGCTTAACACTTTCGCCTCTGTTAGTGACGAACTGATCACATATTTTTGTTGTATTTTGATGAACGACAAGTCGAGACGTTTATGAATATAATTTAATAACTGTACATTTCTAACGAAAGACGATCCAAATTCAGCAATGGTTTCGCGAATCAGACAATTAAGTACTGGTTTTCTCATTTAAAAATGGCAAAGAGACCACGTATATTCGTGATCAACGACGCCATTCTATGCTGTTCGAATGTCTAGAGCCTAGATTATTCTAATGTCTCGAAGAAGTACGCGTTAGCCGCGACAGCGTTATCAACCAGATTTTTTCGAATCAGCGCGACGGGGCTTCCCAACGAGAGAAAACGAGAAAGAGAAAGGGAGGGAGAGAGAAACCGGTCGCGGCGATACATCATCGGGCCTGGAAATCGAGGAAAAAAAGCGTGTAAACCCCGTGGAAAAGCCGTTGCGGCACGTCACGCGTTCCTTTTAATTACTTTTCCTTGCGCGACACTCGACCGGCATCGGACTGTGTGCTGCTCGGCTCCCGAAGCCTCGTGATTTAATTATTTTAATTAAAACGCTCGACGTCGCGAGGCGGACGTGTGCGAATTTCCGCGCGCGCGCGGCCACGAGAGAGGCGTACAGCCTCGGAACGATAATTTGACGAAGAAAGATCGACGACGGCGGGAAGAGTCGCGGCGGAAACGCGTCGAAGATCGAACTGAGGGAGATTTGCATGAATTCGTGCACTCGCGCGCAAGAAAGATGGATGGATGGATAGATAGATAGATAGATAGATAGATATAGAGAGAGAGAGCATCGTCGCAACGACAAAGAGAGACAAAGTTAGTATCAAGAAAAAAAAAAAAAAGAGAATCGAGGCGAACGAAAGAAAGGTGGATAATTTTATCGACTAACATCAAAATCGTGGCACCGTGGTTATCCCTTCCTCTCCAGTTCGGTCGCGTTCTACGTTCCCTCTTCTTCCCATCTGTCTGTGGTCACGGTGTCCGGCGAGAGGAGACGAAGCGTTACGAGAGAGACCAGCAACAGCGGCAAAAGAGTAACGGCGCGAGCGTATCGGAAGAAGCGGAGGGAAGCAGAAAGAGCGAGCGTGCACCATCGAGAAAACGGAACGGAAGCGGGAGAGATCGTGAAAGAGGAGCGAGGCAACGATTGGAAAAAGACGAGGAAAGATGAGGAGAGTTTAGGGTGAGTAGAGACAGAGGCAGAACCAGGGAGAGACGATGGAAGCGGTGTAGCACGGCGTGGAGCGTCGTCCGGTGTGCTTCTCCGCGGTGTGCTGGCTGGCTGGCTGGCTGGTTGGTTGGCTGGTTGGTTGGTTGGTTGGTTGGTTGGTTGGTTGGCTAGCCTCTCGCTGTCGCTAGTATCGTTGCTGGTGCAAGCAACGCTGCTGCTAGTACTGCTGGCTGCCGATGCTGATGACGCTGACAGTGCTGGTGGTGGCTGCTGCTGCTGCTGCTGCAGGAGTAGCTACGCGCTCTCCTCTGAGCGCGCGCGGTAAACAAAAACTCCACGGCGACGTTGTCGGATCTTCCCGCTCGGGGTTCAGGGCCTTCCTCTCATTGGCCACCGCCGGATTTTTGTCCCTCTCTCGTTCTCGTTCTCGTTCTTTCTCTTTCTCCACTCCTCCGTTGGCTTCCTCCTGCTACCCTAGTCCTCCTGTTGACCCCTCCGGCCCCCTGGTCCACCTGCTGCCACTGTCGAAACGGCCCCACGGCTGGCTCTGGTGGTGTAAGCGCGCCTCTCGCTCTCGCGCGCGCCAGCGGGGATGTCGACGGAGAGGGACGCTGGAGAGACAGGGGACGTTGGGTGCACTAAGAGGAGAACCAAGGGAGTCGAGGGTAGGAGGGACGAAGAGAACGCGGTGGACGCCGCGACGACGAAGAGGGAGGGCACAGGAATTCCCTCTCCCCTACTTTTCACCCGGGTTCGCGGCGCATCGTCTACGACACGCGCGCACACGCGTTCCCTCGATGATGCTTTCGAGCGTGAGTGTCTCTCTCTCTCTCTCTCTCTCTCTCTCTCTCTCTCTCTCACTCTCTCTCTCTCTCTCTCTCTCCTCTCTCTCTCTCTCTCTCTCTCTCTCTAGTGCCGTGTCCCTGTGTACGCTTGCACGCGTGCGTACGCATGCACACGTACACGTGATCGCGAGGAATGTATGTATATACGAGAGAGAAGGCAGCAGGAGAGAGAGAGAGAGATTTTCGTGTGCGCGAGTATATCGGTGGCCGATTGGGCGTGCATCGGTGCTCGTGTCTCGCGGAAAATCCGGCGACGTGTGCGTGGAACGCGCGCGCGAATGTCGCACGCAGGCGCGTGCTCGCCGTTGCGAACCTCTTTGCCCCGAACCCGATGGAGTTACGTCGAATTTTTTGACACAGGGGTGGCTGACGTCACCGCAAGTTCGCCGACTAATTGAGATAATCGATGACTCTTCGTTTTTACCACTTCCACTCCAACTCCAATTTACAAACAAGCAATCGTAAAATCGAACGCCCCGTCATGCAAACGTAGATGAACGTAAACGAGAGGAGAGAGATCGTAGGAAGTAGTTTAATAAACGGACTATTATTCAAACGAAATCCTCGAGCGAGATGGATCCTTCGTTCAGCACGTGCTTCTTGTGTCCAAGAAGAATTCGCGCGGGAATACGCGCGGCAGCGACTCGCGACGTGTGCATGTGCAGTGGCGCACACACCCGGCCGAGAACGCGAGAAGGAACGAGTCGTGTGTTCCATCGGTTCCATCGTTCGCGTCGTCTCCTTTCCCTTCTCCCTTTCTCATTCTCACCCTCTCTGCTCTCGTCTCGTCTCCTCGTCCTCGTGGTCCGTCCTCCTTTTGCCTCCCCTCGAGAGGCGGCGGCGGCGGCGGCAGCGGCAGCGGCAGCGGCAGCAGCAGCAGCAGCAGCAGCGGCGGTTGCTCCCCCTCTGGCGCTAACCCGGCTTGCACTTTTGTGTGTTTAAATTGGGTTGCGTTCTACGCTCGCGCTTCGAACGTTAACCGAATCCTTAATTACTATTCTGATTGCATTTCGCCGGTGCTCAGATATCTCTCGGCCACGCTCTTAATATCTGAGAGCCGCGAGACCGGTGAGAATTTTCGAGTCGTTTCGTACCGCTCGAAATGCCTCCGACCAAGCTTGACCGCCTCTATTAGCAAGCCCGTTCGACGTCGTTTCTTGGGCCATTTTAGAGGATGTAGAGATCACTGCATCGAAAATTCCCCGAGAAGCGTGTTCCACCGTCTCCCCTCTTTCTTTTTGTTTTTTCTTCCCTTTTTTTTTTTTTTGTTTCGTTTCTTTTTTCAGATAGTTTTCCGCCGGATGACGCAGCTCGGCTTTTATTTTCACGTACTTTATAAAGAATTACTTCGTTCCTTGTGTATTGTTGTCTTGAGCAATCCTCTCTTTTTTTAAATTCCCTTCCTGTATAACTTCTTCTTGAATATCCTCTGTTTACACGCTGCTTCTATGCTTTCCTTTCTTATGTATTCTACCTCGTGTAAATACAAGCAAACAAGCACAACCTCCGTCTACCTCATCTTCCTCTTTCTAGTTAAAAATCAAGCACAAGGTGTGCTCCAGAAATTTAAAAAAAGTGTCTAAGATCGTTGTATCGTGATTCAAGCTCTTCCTTCTTCTTGTGCTCTTTCTTCGTTTCGGAGAAATTTCGATAGCAATAAATTGACGTCGATAGGCGAAGGAAAATTATAAAAAAGAAAGAAAAAGACGAAAGATACGAGCGATTAGGAGCACGAGACGAAACCCGTTACGGGACTGAAAAAAACTAGGCGTTATGTCACCCATGTTCGCGTGCAATTTTTCGGAGGCCAGTTACGCGGAGAGAAATCGAGGAACGCGGTTGTATCACCGGGCAGATACGAAAATTACATGATACGAGTTTTAGTTGGCCAAGTTCCGCGTGTACGCGTCCCGCGATAATTACATCGCCCGCCGGAGAAGTCGAATCGATGCAAACCAGCTGACCAGTGCGAAGTAGAATATTCCGTCTTGACTAGACAGCCTACCGGTCACCTCGCGTACCACGGAAATACGAATTTTCTGGCTCGGATCTTGTACGTTCGATATTTTCTCGAATATTTTCTTTCTGATTTATCGAAGAATCATCGAGCTGTTCGATGTACACGATGTCAAGGAAACAGGCAACCAGACTTTTGTATTCTAAGGTGGAAGAAGTTCATATACAATAGTATAGTAAATGTTTGCCCACTTTGAATAGAATAATTATTAGAACGATTTTCTCGCGTGATCTTGTTGTTTAACAGCAACGGTATGTGATGCTTCTCGAGCCGAAATTTGAATATACCTACAAAATACCGACGAGTTTACGCGAAAAGGAGTGTTTGTATTGTGCCAGCTATAAAACACGATATTTTAGTAGAGATTTTAGTAGAGATTAAAGAAATTTTAAAGAAAGAGCAATGCTTGAAGTTTCTCAAGACAACGATTCGAAATGTACTTCAAAAATCTGTACAAATGTATTTAGAAAATAACAGTGGACGATGAGGAGGAGAAATTTCGAAACTATATATGTTTATACGATTTTTACTCTTCCTTAGGCCTTATTACCTCGACACCCTGTACATACAGACGATCTTTATAACAAAAAGTTTTACTGTGAAATTACCTTCGATGGGATTTCTAAAGAAATTATCGATAAAAAGAAGATGCTTTTTCAGTGTTTCTAATATGGTTTTTTTTTATTATTCTCTTCGTTCGTTACGTTTCGGTTTTTGTCTCTCTTTTCTCGCTAGAAGACCACTCGATCGATAAGTTCGATGAATTTTTCCGGCGGACCGAGACGGATCGGTGGTCGTTCGAAATCGCGTCGAGCGTATGACGCGCCGGCGACTGGTTCGATTAGTATCTTAATTGTAACTTTAATTGTGTTCCTCGTTTAGCGACGAAGTTATCCAATCACTTTCTTGGCCGTCGATGGAAGTGGCTAAATAGTTTCATGAAAGTACCGCGAGTGCTGCGCAACTAGAAGTTATATCGACTTAAGCAAACTTTCCTCGCCCGGCTGCTACGCGTTCCTGCGATTAGCATCTGCGTTTTTCTTTTCGTCATTTCGTGTATGATATATTTGTCTAGTTGTACCTTGCTCGTTACCAGTCTGTCCTCAACAACCTCAGTGGTTTTGATCCACAAGCCATTGCATAATTTTGTTGTTGTTGTTTCTTTTTTTTTTTACAGAAATATCTTGACGCGAAGTTAATACATGTGCGCGTGTATTACATCATGTAATTTAAACGAATGATATCGACTGGCCAATTGAAATTTGAAATCTTCCATACTTACAAAAGTATACTTGAAAAGAATACTTGGTTATAAAACATGGGAGTCACTCAGTGAAAATTGAAGAAATTTTAAATAAAAAGAACAATATATACTTGAACATTTTGTTCAAAATATACTTTAGAAATTTGTATTATAAATTCAAAGAATTTAAAGACAACAATAAAGTTAAGATTAATTTTATTAAGTATCTGGTGAACGTGAATGGTCCGATCAGTAGAAATGGATGTTCGTAATCAGACATTGCTACGCTTCATTCGTTGCTTCTTGAGTTTTTTACGAACTCAAACCTTGGTATTTTTCTATTTATCAATGTTGGAAGAAAAATGATATTTAGTGGAAATTATGGAAATTATTCTGCAAGTATTTCAATGATATATCATTGAAAGTGGAAAATTTGAAACTTTCGGTTGCATTTATAGCATATTCGATCATACACAGAATACGGAGATTTACTCACACTTCTGCGAACAGAAATGAAACGATGATATCTAAGCGAAAATTTCATCCACTAATTTCCTATCAAGTGCTGTACTTTGTACATTTCGTATGTTCTTCGTATGTTACTCCACTCCGTGTGCTTTCACACTTTTAAAATTAAATTCAAACTTTAAAAGCTTGCAAATTGAATCGAAGCTTTACACCTGCGTTACACATTCTTCTGCTTTTCTCAAAAAAAAAAAAAAAAAAAGGCAGTGATAAACCCTCGAATCCTAATTCGAAAAAAAAACGCGATTCGAAATCGGGGGATGTAACGAGCGTAAATGAAAAATGGCGGAAGATGTTGCCGTCGATATCTAGCGGGAAAGAGAGATTACGATCGTACTGGCGGAGGGCCGGAGGCGACAAGCGAGGTGGTATCCAAGGGGACCCGTGGAAATCCAGCTGCTCGAACGAGTCACATCGGATGGTACCGGTTCCGCGGAGCAAGCGAACGAAGAAGTTGGCGTGGCGGAAAAGAGGAAGGAAACGTTTCTTGACGTCTGTCGAGGTGACGATCGCAATTACCGATAACTGATCCCCCTTAAGTCGTCCAGGATAATTCCTCCGGTCCTGAGACGGCGCTTGATTTTCTTCTCGTTTTCTCCTCTCCGTGGCGGTACGTGGAACGCGAACACCGTGGCTGAGGCTCTCGCGACTTTCTCGCTTATCTGCCGGCTGGCGAAGGAAGCACGGAAGTAGGTAAACGTAACGAACGACGTAAGCGCCGGCGTGGAATAACAATGAGCCCTCACGGAGGTGGCAGCCTCCGGTCTCCGCGCGTCACGTTCGAGTTTTTGCGCGATCGCGGACTATCTGAGACCGGCGATATAGCCTCTCGATCCTCCTCGGTGCACGTGGATCTTCCACAGACTTTATATAGCCTCCACTCAACCTTTCGCACTCCCGGGGTTTTTCTTATTGCATCGTCGTAGTAGCAATTAATTTGCGAAATAGCGAGAAAAATGTATCGAGCTTCAAACAATGTGGTTATAGCATCGGGAATAATGGTAACTCCGTTTAAACGGCGACGCCGCGGAAATATACAATCTCCTCTTCGTCATTTTTTATAAATACTCGCGAACGACAAGCAATGGGAATTTCAGTTTCTGCGAATTACTCCGAATTACGTGAATTGCTCCAATGAGTGTCTTGCGACGTAGTATTACCTCCGTTCTTCTTACGTCGTTGCTACGAGTTTTATTCTATTATATCACTGTGATACACCGTGTCTCAGTTTTTATTATTATCATTGTCAGCAATTACAAGAAGGGGAGGGTTCAAGTTGCTGGCTTGATTCGTAGGTAAACACGATGTCCTCTTAGAGTGAGATGATCGAGCGTAAAGGGCGTATAACAGAAAGCCCGTATTTATCCCCGTTAATTGATATAACGATGAAAAGTGGTGGCAGCGACGATAAGATATCACGTTATTTGTATTCGCTGTATGAAAAAGGATTAATCGTACGTCGAAAGCGTAAAACGTAATGGCTCCCGGTTTCGCGTCGGGTTTCATCGCGAAAAAAGGAAGAGGGAAACGGGGAAATTCTCAAAGCGACGACGATTCGATGGAAAGGGAGAGGAGGAGAAGGAGGTGGAAAGGGGGAGGGGGGAAATGCGGTGGGGATGGGGGAGAGAAGGAGGAGGAAGGTTTAAAAAAGAAACACAGCGGCGCATTTTCATGATAATCTAGCCTGTAAACATCGAAGGGTTTCCCTCCGTGGCAAGAACCGGCTGGTAATTTCATCGAGCGATAAATCGAGCGCAAACGCGACCTCGCACAAAGGATACAATTGTTCGACGTTTCATCTGCATTATTAATCTCATTTCCACGTTCACCGGTTTCTTTCTTCCTCTCTTTTGTTCTTTTTCTTTCGCTCTCTTCTTCTTTTTTTTTCACGCGCCAGCTTAGCTTTACTTCGGAGTTGCGCTTGGTACCTGTTTGCGAATCTTCCATTAGAAAGCGAGCCGTCCGCGAGCCGACGGTTCGGCCTGCATGAAAATTTCATCGATTCACGACGGGTGATCAGAATCTAGGAAATCGAACGGGACGAATACTGTGAAGGCAGCGTTTGAAAATCATCAAAATCGCCCACCTATAGCATTCGGCGATTCTCTGAATTAACAGATGACAAGTCCTCGATCCTTTACATCTTGTGTAAAGTTACATGCATTAACACACAATAAATTTCATTTGTCATTGCATTACAAAAACACGAGACAAATGAGTAAAACGAACAATGAAAATAAATAGCTACAATTAACTATTTATACCCAAAATTAGTAAAAGAGAAAGTTATCAATTAATTGACAACATACGAGGAAACACGTTCCCGTTTTTCATACTGAAAATTGTCCACTTAAAACATCCTCGAAAGTTAAAAAAACGTATGCCAAAAATATACCCAGAAATAAAACAAAATGCATATATAAAGACACGTACACGTATGTATGTATTAAGAAGAAAAATCCTCAATGCTACAATGCATTTTAATACTCGTTCAAAACTGCGATCTTCGCGCAAGTATCGACAGATTTGAACGTCGCGAGGAAGATGCCTTTACGTTTGGAAAGCATCTTAAAGAAGTTGACGGAGCTTTTCGCGTTGCTTGTCGTCGTCGATCGACGATCAACGCGTGGAACGCGTCGCTGATGCAATCGAACGCGTCGTCGTTAACGCGATTACCGACGGATTACGATTACTCTCCCTCTCGAGGCGACCGTCCTTTCCTTCTTTCTCTTCTCTTCCTCCTCCTCCTCCTCTTCCTCCTCCTCTTCAGGAGGTTCCCCCGTTGGTTTTCTTTCGTTACTTTTGTTCGTCGTATTTCGCGAAACTTGGCGTCGTGTACGACCGGTATTTTTAGATTCGCAGCGTGAGTCAACGACAACGGCCATCCGACGCGTAACACGTCCCGTTCCTGCCTTCTCCATCTTGCACACCCGCGAGCGTATTCCCGTAAATACAGGGGCGACCTTGCACCTTGATTCACGTTTCGTCCTTTTTATCGAATCGCTCGCGATGGGTCACCGCCACGATTATACGTGGAAACGAGCTGCACAACGTTTCCACGGCGTTGATAAAAAACCCCCTTTGCCAGGGATTCCTAGGGAATTTTAATAGGGTCGGGAACTAGAGACGGGATAAATATGCTGGTCTCTCGTTCGCTGCCAGGCGAGTGAAACGCCATTGGGATCGTGTGATGTCATTTTTCTGACGATTCCTGGTCTTCTGTTTGCCCTGACACCTTGCGCGAGAACAAAAATAGACAGCGAGTTGAATGTGAGAGCTTATTCACAATGGACGATATATTAACCGCGAGGGAAACGTGGAGAAATTTGTTTCTTCCCAAGTCAAGTGTCGAGATGGTGTAAAAAAAAAAAAATCCAAATATTGAAGCAAGGGCTTCGCGATCTGTTTTATCTATTTCGCAACTGCATCAAAATCCTGGCGAGTGTTCTGGGATCAGGCCACATTTGCCGCGGCCAAAGGGAAAACAATCCTTTTACGCTCGCGCGATGTAGTTATTTCACGTCTGTCTAGAATATATATCGTAGCGACGAACAATTATACTTCTCCGCTGACAATCGCGGGCTATTACCTGCAAAGATAGCGGAGAATTTTATAATATATTTCTGCGGAGAGCGGTCGCGTTTCATCGCGTTATGAATTTGTCCTTTCAGCGTGGGTCTTCTTCCATGGTAGCTCGATAAATTGAGGCAAAGAAACGGGGGAGGGGGAGAGAAAAAGGGAGAGAAGAGGAGGAGGAAGATAGACGGAGCGATAGGACGGAGGTTGGAAAAGGTTGGAAAAAAGAAAAAAAAAAAAAAAAAAACAAAAAAAAAAAAAAAAAAAAAAAGAAAGAAAGAGAAAAGAGACGACGTAGTGCGTATTGTCTTGGGCCCTCGGTGTCGGTGGCTCCTTTCATTCTTTTTCCTCTCCTCCTCGACGACGACGTTTAATTCTCGTTTCCTCTTGCTTATTCTCTCGCCCTCGCGGATTAAACCTCGCCACCGCGTTTTAACCCTGTCCTTGTCCCTCTCCTTTCTCTCGTGCTTCTCCTCTCACTCTCTCTCTCTCTCTCTCTCTCTCTTTCTCCCCCTCCTCTGTTTCTCTCTTCACTGTTTGGCTTCTCACCTGTACACGGGAATACGCGCGCTCGCGCCAACCCTCGACGCGCGTTTGATTCCACGCTCGTTTTCCTCTCTCTCTCTCTCTCTCTCTCTCTCTCTCTCTCTCTCTCTCTTCCCAACGAGCCTCTCTCGGCGAGTTTCCACTCTTCTTCAGTCAGCTTTTCTCGCTTGCAGTACACGCGCGCGATAATAACGTTTCCTTTGGAGGCGGAAGGGTTTATTAAGATTATTGAAAGCGGTGGTAAATTGGCGCAAGAGGAGCAATTACGATATTTGTGACCGCTTTGAAGCGGTCGCCTTTTAATTTGTGTCGCGTGTCTTCAGTTATTGAAAGCTTTGTGCCTCCCATTTCTCTCTCTCTGCTCTTCGTTTCCTTTTCTATCAGTCTTTTTTTCTTTTTTCTCCTTTTTTTTTTTTTTTGTTTTTAGCAAGCTTCGACGAGTTCCCGGAACTCGAGCTTGCATTTTAGTCGATCGCAATGTCGGCCAATCAGCCCGATCTGCATAATGATCGGTGCCGTTTGCGAATCACGGCGGATCACCTTGGTTTTAATCGCGATGGAATTTTCGATCGATTTCAGCTGTACAGTGTTGCCATCGCGTCCGATTTTCGATATTTTCTTAATGGGGCGAAGTGCACATTTCGGTGCTGGAGGTTTCATCAGTCTCCCGTTACCAATAACACAAATGTAATCAATAAACCGTGTGTGTGTGTGTACGCGCCGCCAAAAATAAAGCTCTTTCGTAGGAAAAATGTAATTACCGTATGGTTAATTTTAATCACATACCCCTTGGACGTTAAACACAGTGAACCGTACACGATGGGACGGGCTTTTTCTATCAAATTAATAAATGCTTCTTCTCGTTAATTAAGTCACTCGTAGCAACGGCCGCTCGTACAACGAGCAACAATTATCAGGAAACCTGTTACCCGGTAATACAGCAACGTTCGTGGCCAATTTCGAGGGCTCGCGGTAATTTCCTTCGACTGTTCTCTGTTAATCGAAAAGACGATTCCTTTCACGCTACGGCCGCTTTTTATTTTTATATTTCGTCCGGGCGAAATATTTATTCGCCCTAGGAATGTTGAAATTTTCATCGCCTGTATTTGTATTTCCATACGGAGGTCGGAGTTCTGTATATAGAAATAAATAAACGGGGCTCAGACAAATGCCGGCGGTAACTGTTTCAACACGCTAATAGAATAATTCTCTCTAATAAAATATACCGAATGAATTTTCAACGCGCCAACAAGACTTAACGTCTGTGCGCGCGTATACAAGTAAGAATAATACTGACAGAATGAATAAGTAAATTATCAAATTAATATTTCCGCTACGAGGCAAAATAGAAACCTGTCACTTTTGACGCGACATCGTCGTAACAAATTCTTAACGCCAATAGAAACTAGAATTACAAACTCTACCTAGTTCATATTCAATAGACTTGCAAACGTTTTTTGCAGATTCGAATGTAATCTGCCCGTGCATATTTTCTTTCTTTCTTTCTTTTTTTCTATTCCTTTCCCGTTGCAATTATGCAAGATCGATAGTTGCAGTGTCGATGCGTATCAAACGGTGCCCCGGAAGCCGTCAGGCTAAAATATTTCCTTATATAGTCGCACCTCATCGCCACCTAAATGCCCCATTAATTTTTTCGCCTCGATCGCGTCGCCAACCCTTTCTCGAGTCCCACGGCCGTTCGTCAGCCTGCCGGTTGGAAACTCGCCCCTCCTCCCCCGTCGTCGCCAGGGGGTGGCGAGCGGCTGGTTTCGAAGCATCGGTTCTTCGCGCTCGCCCCGGCTTCTCCATTAGCATATTGTTTTCGCGGATTCGACGAAATATCACCGCGCGATGCTAATGGCTCGGCCTGCACTTTTTTCGGCGGGGCTCGACAGTTGGTCATACGGAGTTAAATTAAAAACATAAATTCCACAGCGGCGTCCACCTCTACGCGCCTCTCCAACCCCCCACCTTCTGTGTATGTGTGTATGTGTGTGTGTGTGTTGTGCGCGTCGCCACCGCCCGACCC
Source organism: Frieseomelitta varia (assembly GCF_011392965.1). NCBI lineage: Eukaryota > Metazoa > Arthropoda > Insecta > Hymenoptera > Apidae > Frieseomelitta > Frieseomelitta varia. Next base: position 222,051 of record NW_025110794.1, on the reverse strand, counting down.
TTCGTCTCCCCCTTTTCTCTTTCTCCTTCTCTCACCCGTTTTCACCCTTTCTCGAGCCCGTTTGGCTCGTTTAGCCGCGATTCCCAGCGGAAGTTCTCCTGTTTACGGTCACGGAGTTTTTTTTTTTTTTTCGTTTCGTTTCGTTTCGTTTCGTTTCGTTTCGTTTCGTTTCGTTTCGTTTCTCGAAGCGGCAGCGACGCTTCGATCGCTAATTTCATTTGCGCGACGGCGACGTCGCGATGCCCTCGGCCGTTCCATTCCACGTCGAAAGTTCGTCGGCTAGGGAACGCCGAACGGCCAATCAGTCAGAGGGCAGCGGCGAGGGGTGGAGAAGGGCCGAATGTCTCGCAAAACGCGCGCTTTGTCTCCTCTTCCTCTTCCTCTCTGTTTGCTCCATTCTTCCGCTCCCACACTTCTCCGTTTTTTGTTTCCACTCGCCACTTCTTTTTTCTTTTTTTCTTTTTTTTTTTCTCGAAAAAAAGAAAGGAAGAACGAGGGATGAAATTGGTTAACGAATCGGTGAATCAGAGGCGAGTTCTGTTCCGTTTCGCGGCCGGTGTTTCTAGTTTCCACAGAGAGATCGCTTTGATCGAAAGTTTTGCCCGAGTTGGCGCGAGATCTCTCTCTCTCTCTCTCTCTCTCTCTCTTTCTCGTCGTGTCTCATTTTATTCGACCCTTCGCGTTCCGTTCATTCTGAATTTCTGATTCCTCAGCCTGGAGAATTCGTCGAAGTGCGTCGTGCCGCAATGTGAGACAAACGAGCGTGTTTCGTGTTGCAGGCACAAGAGCGGGCTGCATCAGCTGACGGACTTCATCGGGGTGGAAACGAACAAGAAACGAAAGCGGCGAACTTCGTTCACCCCGCAAGCTTTGGAACTGCTGAACGCTCACTTCGATAGAAATACTCACCCCAATGGTAAGTCCCCCTCTCTCTCTCTCTATCTCTCTCTCTCTCTCCCCAGTGTAGCTTCCAAACCTAGGAAGCTGAAACGAGTCTTTACAGCTTGATGTTAATCCCCAAATTCTTTCCGTCTGCTCGTTTCAGGCAACGAAATTACGAATTTGGCGCAACGTCTCGGATACGACCGAGAGGTGATCAGGATTTGGTTCTGCAACAAGAGGCAATCCCTGAAGAACGCGGTGAGACTGATGTCGAAGGACGTGTAAAAGTGTTGGGACAAGATTGGTCGCGAATGAACAAGAATAATAATAACAATAATGGGAATTAAACGAAATGGGAAATAGTAGGGAAAGCAGAAAGAAACGAAGAAGCTTTAAGGACTCGAATTTTACGTTGCACGAACGAGTTCCACCGCGCTTACGTTCATCGATCGCTTCGCCTCGACTCACCAGGATCAATGGATCGATGAAATTTCGCGCGATGAATCGGGGTGGGGTGGGGGGGGGGGTGGATTTTCGACAACGGGGGACGAAGAAAGAAAGAAAGAAAGAAAGAAAGAAAGAAAGAAAGAAATAAATAAAGGATCGGCGAATCTCGCGTTAATGATACAGTTCAGCGACAAATCAGCGCGTTCGCAGGAATCGGTTCAAACAGTCATGTTCCTCGGCGACAGACAGGTTAGTCGTGAATTTTTAAAAGGCGCGCACTCGGCGATCGATGTAAAGATCATTGTGATTGCAGGCGTATACGAGACCTATTTGTAAATAGTATTAAAACCTACGGTTAATGTGATGTACAGGAGTCGAGCGTCTAGCGTTGATAATTGCCTTAATCGCCATCGTCTTATCCGATTAATTTGTTAAACGAAGAAAGAACGAAATACGAGATCGATTTAAAAAAAAAAAAAAAGAAATAGAGAGAGAAAAAAAGAATTGGAAGGTTTCGTCGAAGATAAAAAAGAAAAAAGAAAAATCGGAGCAGCTTTATTATCGATAGTCGATACAGAAACGTCTGATGGTAACATCCCGACGGATGATACGCGAAAACGTTATCGATCGCTGGCACGGTAGAAATTGTAATCTCGCGAATCGACTTTTAAAGTCTGTTATCAGTCGTGAAGCTCGCGTATCGTCCCGTCCCGGATAAAAACGCGATAAGACGTAAATCAAACAACAATTATCAAATCGCGTCTCGGCTCGTGAAACTAGGATAAGTAAGTTCCATTAAGTAATCGCACAGATAACGCTAGTTCGTGAAACGATCGAAAAGCTTCCAGCTGCTGAGAATCGTCTGTCATTAAGAAACCAACAGACGGAGCACAAAACTGGAGGATCGTGCAGGAAATATGATCGAGACCTTGCAAAAACCGTTTTCGAAGAAAAGGTTGGAATGATACTTTCTGTACGAGATCCCGTCGAGAACCAACACGAGATCGAGGAACGGGGGTCCAGTGCGTTCGTTCCCACTTTTGCACACAGGAAAGAACATAGTTGAAGCAACCGAGAACAGCAATAGCAACCGTAACAGGATAGCCAATCAACAACCAGCCAACAACAGCAACAAACAGTCAACAAACAGTACCGTCTCACGTTCACATGCCATATACACAGCGGGATACAATTCAGTTTGACCACACAAGTAATAGCAACGGAAAAAGTTTTGACAGTACCGCCGCTATCGTTTATGACGATCCATCATCCAACTCTTTTTATTTTCATTCTTACCGGTGAAACAACCACTCGTTTACAGGCTTCGTTAGGGAAGAAGAAAAAAAAAAAGAAACAAAAAAGATAAAAAAATGTTTCAACCATATAGTTCTCTGGGTGTGCTCGTCTGTAAATTATACGCGTGTATTTAGGTAAAAAAAAAAAGTAAATAAATAAAAATAAAATAAAATAAAATAAAGTCGATCGAAAAAGGGAAAAGCAGGAAAGTCACGAGGGAAACGAAGATGAAGAAGAGGAGGAAGGAGAGGAAGAAGTAGAAGAAGAGAAAGAAGAGGGAGAAGAAAAGAAGATGGAAACTTTGTAGCGAGTAAATTAATGCAATAACGTCTTTTTGAAAGTATATTATCGATCGATCATAAGGATCCTCCTGATGCCCTTTTCAAATTCTATTCGAACCGGAGATAAAGGGACGTTTGAAGGTGGTTTCAACGTTTTTCCCCCGCAGAGTAACAGAGAATGAAAAAAAGTACTAGTCCGTAATAATCAGCCATATAACGAGGTATACGTATTAAACATTTACGCATCTTTCGTTCCTAAATGTTCGATCTGCTTGGCCGCTGGTGATTGTATCGATATATTTATATTTGGTACGCGTCCCGTCTTCCCCGCTCGATCCCTGGGAAATATGCAATCGAATTGCTGCTTCGAGAGAGAAAGAGAGAGAGAGAGAGAGAGAGAGAGAGAGAGAGAGAGAGACAGGTTCAATTCTTCCTTTAACTAGAATCAAAAGAAACGAACGAAAAGAATGCAGGAGCTTCGCTTCTAGTTAAAGCAAACGATTGAATGAACAGCCATTTCAGGAAGAGTTTCGAACAATCGTTTTTTAATTCTCGCAGAGGAAATCGATAGACTGCTAGACGGATGGTCGCCAATGATTTGTGGGGGCGCCCTCGATTTTCGTATTCCGCTTTCATTCGATTCACGATCAATGATGAGTGATATTCAAGAACTCCGGTAATTAATAAATTTCGTGGTAATAAGTACCAGCTAAGTATTACTTATATACATATATACATACGCATAAATGTTACATATACGCGTGCGTGTGCGTAACACACGGCACGAACGAAACAGGCGGCGCGCGCTCGACAGTGATGCCAATTCGATTGCAAATTCACCGAAACGAAAGGGACGTTGATAAATACGAGCGTGGCGAATCATCAGGTGACTCGTCGTTGTTCGGCGAATATTAACTTCACGTCGATTGTGTGCACGATTCGGGTCGTGAATTGAACGAAGCACACGCGCGCGTTTTCGAACGAAGACGGGACGCGGAACGACCCAGGGACAGGTTTCCAATTTCCACAGACGAATCTTCGTATTTAACGCATCCAGAGGAATGGTTCGTTAGTAAAAAAAAAAAAAAAAACCGCAAAAAAAAAAAAAATGGAGGGAGAAGAGGAAGGAGAAAGGGAAGAGGAAGAGTAAACTAAATAAAAAAGTAAATTATAATACCACATTTTGCTGGAGGAAAGCTTAAAATATCGACCATCCACAAAGGATAAAACTATCTCATGTATTCCCCGGTTAATCGATATAGTGATAATAGCGTTTACTTTTGAATGTGTTCCGCTTCAAGTGAAAGGGCTCTCTCTTTCTTTCAGTCTAATCTAAAGTAAACTGGAGGGCAGGATAGTCGGTTTTCATCATAAAGAAAAAAAGAAAAAAAGAAAAAAAACACGTATATAATAAAACGTATGCGAAAAAAAAATAAATAAATAAATACTGCAGAAATAACGCGCGCGACCGATCGACCATTGTTCTCTCTCGACGATTTTTCCTTCCTTGCCGTTAATAAACGATACTGTAGGCGAAACTACTAAACCCATCCCAAAAACAAGTAATAGTACGACACACAATTTCTTAAATATCTCTCAGCTCGAGTATAATTAAAAAAAAAAAAGAGAAAAAAAAGTATCACACATGTTACGTACATACATACATACATACATACATATATACATACATACAGAGACACACGTTCATTGTGCGTTGAAGGAACGTAAAGGAACAAAAAAAAAAAAAAAAAAAGAGATGACACGTACATACATTATAATACACCTACATACATCGTTCATGCATACAGGTACACATTGTACTTCGATACCCCGCCGTTGTAATGGGCTAATTCAGTACGATTAATTATTAAACCACGAGATCCTTGCAAGGAGCGTAGCTAGGAGCGCGAAAGGGTAGCGAGTGTACATAATTAAGGCGACACCTAGGGACTGCAATATCGTAAGAAAAAAAAAAAAATAATAAAAAATGGTACTTTTAATAATCGCGATAGCTATGTAATAGCTGTACGCACGACACGAACGACACAAGACGACGACAGACGATCTGATGGACGAACTACATACGAACTTGCACGGTTATAAACGATAAACGACGAGAAAATTAAAGAGAAACGTTGGAGTTTGGAGACGGTGAGAGAAAAAGTGAAAAACTAAATTTGTAAGGGTAAACGCGTACATTTTAAGGTATTTTACTCTCTAGGATACGATTAAAGATACGTGCAAAGTGATCTGTTCCTAAACGAAGCACACAAATGATGGAGGCAATAGAAGATAACAGGAAACCGAATAAAAAGAAAAAAAAAAAAGGAGAGAGAAAGACGCGAGATGGAAAAGAGACAGGGAAGTGTATTATACGAAGAAGAAAATGACGGAATGGTATGCGGTTAAGGGTGGAGGTTCAAGGGGGATAATTCAAAATTCAAAATTTTGATTATAGGTTAGAGAGAAGGAGGGGGGGGGGGGGTGAAGTTGAGGTGGAAAAAAAAAAGAGAGAAAAGAATGAAAACGTTTGTACAGAGATATTCCGGTTATTAAATTTTGTTATACGAGGAAAAAAAAAATACTAACGGGGGAGAATGGCGCGGTGGATGTTGACGAGAGATTAAATAAAAAAAAAAAAAAAACGTTACGAACGAGAGAGTGAGGGAGAGTGTGAACGAGAGAGATATTGCTGACGAGAGAGAGAAAAGAAATTTACGAGTCATGTGTATTTTCTTCGTGAAAAAAAAAAAAAATTGATATTCAATAGGTCATTAACATGAGTATTAAAGAAAAAAAAAAAAAAAAACGTGAACTGTATTCGTGAGTGTCATATTTCTAAGGAAGATAGATCCACGGGCGAATGTTTTATAGCAGTTTCCGGTCGAATTTTCACAGCGTCGAGTTGTATCCAGGGATGAAAAAGCACGCTTCGCCTACGCTTGACGAATAAAATACACACGGGATCTCCGTGTTTTCGGGACAAAAGAGCAAATAGAGTATAATTTAAAGAACAAAAACAAAACGAACGAGGAAAAAGCAAAATAAAGAAAAACGGTGAAAAATAAAAAAAAAAAAATAAATCGAGGAACGTAAGAAACAAGACGACAGTCAAACCAGAAACAAAAGAAGAAAAATTCGTGGCACGCAATAAAAAGAGGAAACTGCTCTTGAAACATTGCCCAGCGAAACCAAAGTTCCTACTACGTTTTATAAAGTATATAACTGAACTGCAAAACTTGAATTGTACATAAACGAGGGTTAAGCTAGCACACGATCCACAATATACAATCAGCAATCGAACGACGCTATGATGAGACGAGGGAAGGCAGGGTCAATTGATTCCACGTCGCGATTCGTTTCTTATTTATTAACGATGAAATTCAAACAAATTCGAGAGGATCCACACGTTACGGTCCACGGCGATATACATCGAGCGGCAAATAATCTTGTAATATACCATCGTCTTTTGCAATTTAAAAGAGACGGGGGACAATTGATCGTGACAGCACAATAAATGATGAGCATAAAATGGAACACACTACGAGAGAGGAAAACGCGTTGATACATACATACGTACATATACACGTACATATACACATACACGCGTACGTACATGAATACCGAAGAGGCAGAAACAAATTACACATGCATACGAATTTAACACACACATACAGTTCCACACAGATTGCAGACAGATACATTTATACAGAGACACGAGACACACCACGCGTACAGTGAAAAAAGGAAATTAAGCACATTAAGTATACAATTAAATTAAGCAGCCGTAGCTTTAGCTTGAATGTTAGCACCTAGACACACGATGTAACATTAAACTACGTATTTAAAGAGACAAGAAAAGAAAAAGGAAAAAAAAAAAGATGTCACGAAGAGGAGAGACGGAGAGAAAGAAATCTTTAGCGGTTAAGCGAACTATCTGTGTAAAATCTAGTAGGTGTCCACAAGAATAAAATAAAAACATATATTATGGTACAAATCACACAAAAGATCGTACCTTCAAGGTCCTGACTGCGCCTCCAACCGAACTCTTTCTTGTACATATAATTTTTTATATGCCGATCTGATTTGTGTATGATTTCTATATATACGATATGTATACCGCAATTATAATATTATTCGCACCGAATAATCCTATTGTCGAGCGTTTTCAAAAATAATCCGAAGAATTATGTCGCTAGTAAAATCAGCTCTTTTTCTTTCTTCTTTAATTCACCGCCCTCTCTTTAACTATTGACAACGTTTTTACAAATACCAGCGAAACACTTTTGACTTTCTGTTCACACCACGAGGATGCATTTATGATTTATATCTAAGAACTGTTGTATTCGACTTAATAACAAAAGAAAAAAAAAAAAGAAAAAAAGAAAACGGAATGAGTTTCATACAGAGTAACGTCTAACGAGAGATCCATACTTTCGATCGGAAAGACTTCGTCGATTTTATTTTCCATCGATTCACAGTTTAGTCGTGTCGTTCGCTTCTCCATTTGTCACCAACTCGAAGTCCGGTTTCAATTCTGTAACCGATCTGCCAACTTTCGCAGTCCATTCTATTATACCATAGCCGATCATGCCGAGACAGAGGATTCCTGCCAGGCAGTAGAGCTTCGTTTGCGTGCAGAGGTAAGGACTGTACGCGTACGTGATCACAGAACCAGTGGACTCCCACAGTCGAAAGTTCGAGAAGGCAGCTTCTTCCTTACCTGGGAATAGTAATCCCGACAGAGCTGAAAATTACCACGGAATTTTTATTTTAATTGACCGAAGGCTAGACGATAGTCTCTACGATCTAGCAATCGCGTTCCATTTTCTAGATGTCGCATGAAATTCGAAAACACGAATTTTGAAGAGGAATTCTGATTCCCTACAGCTGATAAAGTAGAGGAACGTCGGTACATTACCGGTGAATGACCAGTAGGAAATCTACTCTAACAACAACTGATGCCACGTGTATGAAGGAATTCTTTTTGCCGACAGAGGATAATAACAAAAGATACATTCTCAAGGAAACTTCAATTTGATCATTCAACGCTTACCGTTTACTTGTACCAGCCACATGGCGTCGCAGAGACCCCATAGTCCAGACATCAGAAAGAATATTTGACTTTGTTCAGGAGTCGGCTTCCAGCGTAGCAAGAAAATTAAAATTCCCATGTGAACGCAAAACGCGAATATCATTACGGCTCTTCGTCCTGTTAGTTTCATAATAGATCCCGTGCCGAGGGCAGCTATAGCATTCGTGACGCCGAAGCAGATCATCACGTAGCCGATGTTGCTGATTCCCCACGCGCAGGAGACAAACGACTGAAAAAATATTGACGAGAAGCACGTCGAGAAATTTTTCGATCGAAGTTTTCGATTGAAAACACTTACGGCGTTGTAATCGGCGAATAGGAATGCTTGTTCAGCCCCGATGAACATTATAATCGGCAAGATAAGGATCTGATTCTTCTCCTTCAGTAGTTTCAACGTCACAGCCAGCAACTTGAGGCCTGACTGGCCTGTCGCTGATCCCGATCTACCTCTGTTGTACCTGCAAGTAGCGCAACGATGAAACTTTACTTTCTAATTAAATAATCGATAGACGTTCAAATCGATCGATTCAGATAGAAAATTATTTCAGGATATTTGGTGAATCGGTGCTTAAAATAGCGGATAGAATAGGCGATATTTGAATTTCCCTTTGCTTTTGATTCACTTTGCTGTGAGAAATCGTCGCGTAATGCGTAATCACGTCGCACTCGTATCGATAATGATCCGCCTTCACTGTGAAAAATCCGAGTTTGAATCTCGACTGGGCGCCCCTCGCGCCACGGCGTTTCGATTAATCGTTGGAGTTAGCCGTGGTAATTTTTCAGAACGGAAACAATATTGCGCTTCTGCCGCAGCTTAATGCACCATCTATTCCGGAATCACGAATACGTCTAGATAGACGGACGATTTATGACAAGCCGAACGATACGTTTCGTTCCGGTCACAAAGTCGACCGGTGAACATATGTTGATCCTTGTATCTTTTAACTGATGATGACGGCGAACGTGTATGCAGAGATAGATTATGCATTTCGCTTTGACAAATAAAACGAAACACGCGTACGTGTTCGACGGCACTGAAATTTCATATCCTATCCGGAGTCTCGGTTTTCAACGTCAATTCGATGAAACTAATGTCCCATTTGTGCTCGGATAATTTGCGACTGTTATTTACAATCGAATACAATAACCTTGATCGGTCGAGATCGTTTTAATCAAACTTCGAGATTATAAATTTATCACATCCCGTGTACCATATATTTAGAAGTTTCGAAACGATCGAAGGAAATACGGGAAACAGTTTTTCAAATTTCGACATTTAGACATTCAAATCGCCAGAAATTGGAATCTCTGGGGGCTTTGGTGTTTCAGGGATTTAGATAACAGCCAATTAGTATTGCGTTTGCGCTAGAGTAAAGCTGGCGGGAGTCATGTAACGGATAACAAGCGAGTACAATAACTGTTACCTCGTGAGCGAGTCGACTCCAAACGCGACAATTAACGAGGCCACTATCATACAGCTCAAGTAGATGCCGGAAATTAGGTGAATCCTTTCCTCTGGAGGTCGTTCCAAATTCGGGCTCTCATCCGTGTCAGAAGTCGCGCCGCAGAATTTCGCACCGCACGTCTCCGCCACGATGCTGCTGTTCAGTGTTATATTCGTTGGCACCGTGTCGATTCCATACGAAAGAACTACGAGAATAATGCAAAAAGAAAAAAAAATACTCTGCGTGTCATCGTTGTCATTGTTTAACCCTTTGCCGTCCCTAACGCTCCAGAACGATCGATATTTAAACGTGCCTGGCTCTAAAACGTTCCTCCAACACGCGCTGTAACTCAATGCGTTGAAAGACGTATAACAATATCAGCAGAGGACCAGACTGAGTCATAAGTATGGAGACTGTGTTCTGCTTAGACAAACATTACTGCACGTTTTGCTTATTGTTTATTCCATAAATAATAGCTCCGACATCGAAAATTTAAATACTCTGCTTAAAAACGCGATTATTTCGTGATGTGGTATTTAAAACGTGAGCGGCAAAGGGTTAACGTTAAAGCGTTAATTGTTGCTGAATTTCGTTGATCGTGTTCGTAAGTCGTGCATTTTTCATTTCGAACAGTTGAATCAATCTTGAATGAATCCGTGCAATTCACGCTTGAAAGGATCAACGTAGAATCGATATTGCAAAATTGCGTCCTCCAGGGGGTTTCAACGATCGTTATTACTTTCGAAAACATTCGAAGCTCGAGCGTCCTTTTTCACAATCCGCGGTAACTATGCTCGTGAACGTGCAAGTCCCCGGAGGACGTGCGGAAATCGATTGGTTCCACCGATTGCCCGAATCCCTCGATCAGAGCGTTCCCTCGAAATTTCGCTAGACAATTCGTAGTCGTTTCGCGGTTACGTCGGAATCACGATTCTCGCGCAGCTTTTTCACAAACAGGAAGAATTTCAGCGGCAGCTCGTTCCCTTCTCCGCTTTGCATGCTTATCGACTCTATTTCATTGCACGAGATAAATTCTTCGATTCTTCCTAACGAGGACTATCCTTTTTTCGGAATTTCGAAAATCGCGCGACGATTTTCATTGCGAAAATCTTGACGTTTCGCTTGCAAATTTAAAGTTTTTCGCTTACAAATTTCACGCGGTCGTAAATTACGAAAGCTATTCCTGCCAATGTTGGGACTTGACTTTTCGCCAGTCTCGTTTGTAGTTTCTTTATTTCCCCAGCTTCGTAATGTAGTAGCGTTTCCCCCCGGAATTTCGCGTGTCGAAAGAACGAAACTTATCTTCGCAGTTACAAGCTGAAAGGTTCACGGGACTCGACTCGAGGCAATATACGTATGAGAAAGGAACTCGCAGCTTCGATCATTTACCTGTTGGTTTTATCAACCGCCGGTGATATGAGAGATGAAGTAATAAAATTCTCGACGTGTTGTATCTGTTCAAATAAGATTATCGAATATCGACTCGTGGTCGCGCCGTGATATGTAATGACCGGTATTCAAATAATGTTCGATTTATTTGAAGACCTTATTTGCTGTATGATATTTGCAGGAGGCTGTTTATGCGCTACGTCGACAATTTTATGGAGCTTTTATCGGTCGATCAAATTTTTACCAATCCCTACGCGTCTGATCAGTCAATTTCTGTTTCAGTAGCCTCGTTCTATTTTCTTTTAATTTGAGCACGAGAATTAAATTTTCGAGCAGAATTAAAAACTTTCCACATTATGACATGTTTTGTGCGAAAGAACAGTCTGCAGAAGGAATTTCTTCTGTTGAGGTTGCTCGGCGAGTTGTGTGTCCGACCCGAGTGGGAAAGCAACACAGAATCACAAAAAGGAACGTAATTCTCCAGTAAAAATTGCCACGCCTGGACTTCACATGAGTTTCGTGCTTTGAAATATTTTAAAACGCGTGTCACCCGAATAAAATTACGCGACAACATTCGTTTTTTTTCATTTTTAAGTTTTATTCATCGCGTTTATCATATAATTTGTTAATAACACGATAGCCCCGGGGAGGGAGAGGATTTCAAAGTCAACGTCACGTGAAAGTCACATGTTCATTTCGCTAGAAAAATAATCATCCCTAGAAACATCCGTGCGAAACTGAACGAAGAACGAATGAAAAGACAATCAATCACGTACGAAAACAGTGTTCGATTGTCCGGAGACAATGACAAATTTTCGCGTAAGCTCGCGCGGATTAATTCGCGCCCGTCCTCTGCGAAACACAGGCTCGAAATAATCCCCGGATCAGCGGGCTGCGCTTCGAATCGCCTTTAAATAAAGCAAGTTTTATCATAAACTCTCGAAACACGCAGGAATTATACGACGCAGATATTATTCCAGCGATTATTGTCCCAGGGGGGACAAGGAAAGTGGTGAGATTAAAAGGCTTAAAGTTATTTTTAAAGACTGATGAATTGAAAAATAAGCTCGGTTAATTAAACGATCCTTGCGTGAAACCGCAAGTCCGATCCCTTTTTCTCTTTCTTTCACTCTTTCGCATGGAATCTCTCGTTTTTTATCTTATAAAGTTATGAAAATGGGGAGCAAAGTTCCACTTTGAATTCGAAGCGGACAGTTTTCCACGGTTTCCTGTTACAGCCGGCTAAATTGCGATGAAAGTTTCCTTTATTTTTTCGCGTGTAACGGATGTTCGAAGGGTGAACGTGCGCGCACCGGTGATGGCCAGCTGGAGAGTTGACAAGGGTGAAAAGAAAAAAAAAAAAAAAAAGAAGAGAATTACGGCTGGCTTTATGTCAAAGCGTTTCCGTGGCTAACCAACGGGGGGAGGTTAGAGTCGCTAATGACTTCCCGTAAGTGGAATAGAACCTTTTCTACGAACGCCCTTCGTTTCAATTAAAACCATTCCAGAGTTTGCATCGTGCGAGTACAGATTTACGCGAAACCTCGTTGCAAGTTGCTCCCAATGTTTTGGGGAGAAACAATAAGTATTTTTAAAAATTACTGAATATTAAAATATTTTATCATTCTAAATTAATGGTGGATTCTATTGATCTAAGGGAATTTTATCATCTACCATTCTACGATTTATGTCGTCTACCATTTTGGCTCTGTGGATTCAGACGAACGTCTCCGTAAAATTTTGCAAACACGAGCGCGCCGAGGTCCAACGAATTTCTCAATTCCGGGAAGCGGAGTGCTTTTTCGCGAAGCTGTTTAAAATTTCCCAACATTTCCAACGCTATCGCTGTCTATTTCAAAACGGAAGCGCTCTTGTTTCATCTCTCTCGATCAGAATGCAGGGGCTTGACGCGTGGAAGCGTGAATTCAGATCCTGTATCCAGCCAAGAAACATCACGGACGAGATGGTGCACAATAGACGCGATATCCGATGCATTTCTGTGTCATACGCTCGGGGGGCTCCAAAGCCCCCTTTACCACTTTCGTGTTACGTTCTGCCGTACCAATTTAGGCAGGTTTTGCACCGTGGCTGACGAATAAAATTCGACAAATACCGGACACCGCATTCACGTCGAGAATTGCTTATCGAATTGAACGTTAATTGCAAATATCTCAACTTTTCGATCTTTGATTGCAGTATAATTAACATTGCAAGTCCTCAATTTGATCTTTGATTGCAGTATAATTAACATTCTAAATAAATTGGCATTTACTATTTGTCGACAGAGTTGTGAGTTGGAAATTAAATAGCACATAAGTGTAAATTTCAGCCAGTAAAATATCTTCACCGTCGTGGTAAATTTGTAACAGATCTACAAATGATTAGATTACTGATTTTTATAATGGAAAAATCAGTTTTCTCAGTTGTGTTGACAAAGACCTTTACACGCGAAAAATCCAATTAATATTGAGAAGTGGCAATCAAATTTTTAAACTGAATTTCCAACTAACATTTCTTGAATATCCCAATTGTTTAAACATTGCCTGACGCTTCTAATAATTTATTTGTAACAATTGAACAATTAATTCTCTTCTATAACATTTCTACGGAATTTTAATCAACTGTTTTCTTTGAACTTTTAATTAGAAAAATAATTTTGTCTGCCAATTTGTTAATGTCTTAAATTAGTCATTAGACTGATCAAACTATTGTGCCCTATTTTACGGCATGTAGTTCTGTCTGTCTGACAAATATATTTAAATTCGGTAATCTCGAAGTATTACTATCTGTAGAGCTCCAACTAAATTTCGATTTCTTCGAATATTGTTATTTGCGAAACTTGATGTACTATGCAACCTGGACCTACAGTCCAGTCTAGACTAGATCTATGTAAATTTCATTCCACGATCTGGTGACTGGACTGTAAAAACAGAGTTAGTTATGAAATAATATGACTGTAAGACGGGGTGTGCGCGTGACGTTTCACGTCCAGTTTCAGTTAATCTCTGTGAGTACATTTTCAGCGGGACGACGTCATATGGGCGATTATTTAACTTGAAATTTTGCTTTTCGTCCAGAGAACGTGTCGTCAGGTGTCACGTCCGTGGTCGTACGCACCTGCAGACGATATTAAATTCCCCCAGACCTGCGCCATCTGGTAAAACATGAAAAACAGGCCGAAGAATCTCGTGACGAGGACGTCCTGGGCCAAGTCCGACAGCGTGGCATACGTTTCAGCGACCACCGTTAAGTAAGTGCACTTGGCACACCAGAGCGGCCCAGCGCCGATGCCAACCATCAGGCCAGCCGGTATCATGGTGTAGAATTTTGGGTAGAACTGCGCGGCCATGAACGGCACGTACGTCAGGATGGATAACGCTATGGTCCATTTACAGCCCAGCCAGCTGTAACGAGAATAGGAAACAGGGATAAGATGGTTTCTACGTTTGTCTACGTTTGCTCTTAACCTCTACCACCCAGCCCCGAGTGGCAGCAAGTGTTCTTTGTTACGTTTGCCCGTTTCGTAAGCAAAGTGTTCGAGCGCTGGGAGCTTCAGTTCAGTTCAGTTCAGTTCAGCTGCGCGAGTAGAATCTTTAGCTTGGAAGTTTCAGCGCTTGTTACACGTAGAGAATTGCGTTTGTCCGTGCTCGCGCGTTCATCGGCGCGGAAAATTTATCGCGACTGAAATTAACCGGAATTTCTGCGTACGTTAATTTCAATTAACTCTCCCGCTTCAAAGTTAAATAACGAAGCTGCTGTTACTTCGGCAGGAATGATATTAATTCGCGAAAGGAGTACAAAGCGAATCTCTGTTACACGAGCCGCTCGGGTATGAATTGTTCTGCCGTGGGAATTTGCTGCGTTACAAATACACGAAGTACGTTTAAAAATTTGTAAGGACGACGAGTGCTACAATGAGAAAATGTCAAGAGGTATTCCGATGCACCAGCCAGATTACCGAAAGCGATGGACGGCATCGAGGGTGGAAATTTCACGAACGATAAAACTCGATGATAAAGTTTATCACTTCCGGTGGCCATAACCGAGGATCAGTTTCGCGAAGAAAACGGACGACTTCTCGTAAACCTCGTATAATCGACGACGACTCGAGTTTCTCGAATTCCTGCCAGAACCTTTAAAATCATGGCAACACGGGTTCACCCTTCTCATAGAGGAAAAGGAGAAAATAGAAACCAGCTGTCCTCCAGTTTACGAGTTAGCGACCCGCCCTCGATCTTACTTTACACCCCCGTTTCGTTTGTTCGAGCTTGCAGACGCGACATAATGCGACACGTCGCGAAACAAACAAAGGACGAACGGCTCTTCAGCCTTCAAACTCTTGACCCTTTTTAAAAGTAAACGAGTCACACGCGCTCGTGAAAAAACGGGGCGGGGGGGGGGGGGGGGGGAACTTTGTTGAAAATCGCCGCGCGTCTTTTAAATAAGACGCAGCGTATCAAATAGAAACGCGAGTAAACGTGTTTCTCGAGCGTGATGGAGAACCTTTGCATGCGGAACGAAAATTCGGATGAAAATTCAGAGGAAGATTGCTCGAAGACACGAAAATTGAAAGTTTCTCGAAAAGAGATGTGGGAAATTGTTTAGAAGCTTGAGAAATTATTAAGATTATTATTTTTTCATTTTTATGTAAGCTTAGGTCTTTGTAAGAAAATTATTAAGATCCTCGTTTCTTCGTTATTTTACTCAAAATCAATGATTTTTAATAGGCTAGAGATTAAATTTCATTTAAACACATCATCAAAGTGCAGATATTTATTTTAACATAAAAAGAATTGGATTCTAGACAAAATGTTTTACAACTGAGAAATTGCTGGAGACTTTGCAAGAAACTTATTAAAATTATGTCGTTTCTTCGTTATCTTAGTCAAAAGTAATGGTTTTTAATAGCCTCGAGATTAGATTTCATTTAAACACGTCAAAGTTCAGATATTTATTTTAATATAAAAAGAACCGGACTCTAGGCAAAATTTTTTACAACTGAGAAATTGCTGGGGACTTTGCAAGAAAATTATTAAAATTATGTCGTTTCTTCGTTATTTTATTCAAAAGCAATGATTTTCAATAGCCTCGAGATTAAATTTCATTTAAACACATCAAAGTGCAGATATTTATTTTAACATAAAAAGAACTGGACTCTAGGCAAAATTTTTTACAATTGAAAAATTGCTGGGGACTTTGCAAGAAAATTATTAAGATTGTCGTTTCTTCGTTATTTTATTCAAAAGCAATGAGTTTCAATAG
>NW_025110794.1:180710-205869 GCF_011392965.1 Frieseomelitta varia | reverse complement strand
TACAACTGAGAAATTGCTGGGGACTTTGCAAGAAAATTATTAAGATTGTCGTTTCTTCGTTATTTTATTCAAAAGCAATGATTTTCAATAGTCCCGAGATTAAATTTCATTTAAACACGTCAAAGTGCAGATATTTATTTTAACATAAAAAAAAAATGAATACTAGGCAAATTTTTTACAATTGAGAAATTGCTCGGGACTTTACAAGAAAATTACTAAGATTATCGTTCTTTCGTTATCTTATTCAAAACCAATGGTTTCTAATAGCCTCGAGATTAAATTTCATTTAAATACGTCAAATTGCAGATGTCTATTTTAACATAAAAAGTTTAACATACAAACTGGACTCTAGGCAAATATTACCCGTGCAATTTCCCAGACACAGTTTTCGAAATCCAGCGCAGAATTACATCATTCTCAGTCGCGACGTATGAAACACATACACACGCGCGCGCGCGCGCGCGGATTCACTTTATCCCTCGGGGGTTAGAACTGTAGTCGCCGACTCGGATTCGCTGATGGAACGTCGTGAGTAATAAACGACGCCCCGCTGGAAACGCTTCGAACGATTGTTACAACCGAGAAATTACAAGACGCGGATTCGAGATATCTCGCGGTGTCTTGCCGCAAACGTTGGCTGATCGATAATTTTTAATTACCAAGCGGTCTGAATTCTCTACGCGGATAACCTTTATTGATTTAAAGCGCTTTGTCGAGGAAACTTTATTAAATGTCGAAAGAAAGAGAGAGAAAGAGAATCCTCTAGTATTTGCCGAGGACTCGGTTGTAACAACTGTCTTCAAAGTTCGTCGAGATTACCTCCTTGTCGAGGAATTGCGATTGAGTATTCCTCGAGATGATTGAATATCCTTTCGATATCGATCTGTTGAAAGTTTCATCAGAGTCGTCCAAGATTATTTTCATCGAAATTTCTCACGGATTCGAGGACACCGTTGCGAACTGTTTTACTGCCGGTCTGTGATTTATCATTTTTATTTCGACATCATTTAGTGAAATAGCCAGTTAGATTCTGCGATACGTCAGTTTTTAAAATTTGCGGGATTTTCGGGTAAAAAATCGATGGTAGAATTGACCAATTGCAATATTTTCGAAGGCATCAATCGTCCGAAAATCAAAATGAAAAGCAGAACAAGTTCGGTAATTGGGGATTGATTAAAAGCACTCTCAAATTGCTCTGCCATAAAAAAGTAAAGAACGTGATCCGAATAACACTACCCGTGGTACACGATATCTAAATACCGTTTCATTCTCATAATTCGCGAAAGAATTGTCCGCAAATATTCATTTCTTAAACGACTTAATTCATGTTCAATTAATAAATGTTCAATTTATTCAAATCCTCCTTTCATTTCACAGTATCCGTTCATAGTGAAATTTTACTTTAACGGAACTCTGTCTGTAGATGGAAGCGTCTGAAGAAAGATTACGTACAGTTTTTTAATTGGTGCATCAGAAAGAAAGAAAAATGTCTTCTGTCAAAATGGAAAATTGTCTTCTCACATTAAAAAATGAACGTTTACGCAGATACATATGCGTATGTTTTTTTCGTTGGGTAGAAATTCGTTTCCATTTCGTTGGTCTCCGAGCATTACAACGAACAATTTATTTTGGTTATTTCATACATATTTCCTTCTGTCTCTGTGCACTTTTTAAAAAATTTTTTGCAACTCCACGCATTAACATTCGGAATTGATTTCTTCTTTCTCTCTTTTTTTTCCTTTTATGAAATATAAAAATTATTCAGCTCAGTGTTTCAGTTCTAGCGATTATCCGGATTATCTGGCCAACTGTCTTGTCTGAGTCGACGATACTCGTGCAAAAAATTCATTAAATCAACATCGTAAACATTCTGCAAGAAAAAAAAAGAAATTCGAAGAGAGCGTTCTCCTCACCTTATGATCAAAGTCGGCAGGAAGATGTTGCTGAAGATCAGGCTGCCGTAAATGGAGGCCAGCGTGAACGTGCCCAACGAACCGTCGGCGTTGATCGAGCTCTGCAGATTCGTCGCCCCCATGAACGCCGTGAAATTCACCATGAACGCCAGACCGATCACCAGAACGTTCCTGGTAATGCGCCATCGTTCGCCGGGCCTGAAGCCGCCACTCTCGGTTCGCACTTTCACAAATTGTCCCGTCGCGTCCAATGTTTTGTCCAACGTCATGATTCGATTCACGTCTCGATTTTAATTACGCCCCCTCCTTCACTGTGTCTCCCCTGTCGTCGAACACGTTTTCCTTTTTTTCTTTTTTCTTTTTTTTTTTTTTTTGTGGGAGGGAATCACGTTCGACGTTGGCGCGGCATCGCATAAAAATGCGTCTCTCGCTAGGGAAACGTCACTGCCCGAGCGATACACCGAGGGTCCGACGGTGCATGATGAAATTTATTGGCAGCCTGATTGAAATATTGCCGCGATATCGCCGCGGTGAGACGGCGTTATCAATGGGTCCTCGACGAACCTACAGCACGTTGTAGGATGTAATACGATGCCCTTGGCTATCTAGCGAGCACTGGCTAACGATCCTCCAAGAGCGAAATCGCGTGCCAACGATCAACCAGGAAGTAACTCCGATCTCATAATTGCCGTTTCGAGCTTCTTCGTCGTGACCTGCAACAAAAATTTACGACCATACTGGGATGATCCTAATTGTGCCATCTTGCGTGTGTTCGCCAAGTTGGGAAATGGTTTAAGTTTTGTCTTTTTTTTTTTTTTTTTTTTTTTTTTTTTTTTTATTGTTTTTCGTTTTTTGGGCGAATTTTTATGTTAAAGTGAGCAAGATACGAAGATAGTTCGAAATTAAATCTAGAGCTCCTTTGATTTCTCGACTGAGAAGTTTGTCAAACCGAATAATTTTTGATCCATATCGAAATCGACAGATATTAAATACAGCGAGAAACAGTGGAAATTATATCATCTAAGAAAAAGGTAGGAAACGAAAGATTTGTTTCGAAAGATAAGTTTATGATTTTTTGTTTAGTTAGAATTAAAAAGACAGAAACCAGTGTGTCTCGTTCTCGGCTCAGCTTTGTTGACAATAGAACTACCTTCAAAGATTTCAATAATTTTTCATAAGATATATAAATAAAATTGTAGCCTCTATTTTTATTATAAAGTTTCTCTATCTTGTTGTCACTACGTTAATGTCTCTGGGACTTTTCTTTCGCGGCAAAAATCAACGTGAAGCAAACAGTTCAGTATCCTGCGTTGAAATTTTGAAATTCTGGCTGGGTCTCAAGTAAATTTCATCGACCAACAGCGTCCAATTATCCATCGATAATGACACACATACACACAAACAGCGCGGCGAAATAGGGCGGCGAGATAACCAGCCTGTTTACGTACCCATTGACGGGGCTATACGTTATATAGCTTTGTCCCGAGACACACGAAGGGGTAGCGCAAGCGGAGCCGACGTTCAGTATGAATGGCGAAGGAGGAAATTTATCTTGGTAAATGATCGAGCGTGCCTCATTATAAAGCAAGTTCCACTCGACGCTGTTACAAGTGCGCGCGTCACAGTGTATCATTAAGATGAAGTTGCTACATCCTGCGAACAAGTAGTAGTTTGTTCGTACTATCAGAGATGTTACATCGAGGAATTATGGGTTTATGCTTTTACCTCGTTAGGGGCTTGAGCAACACAACGATGTTGAGAGTTCAAACGCGGTGAACGTGGACGTTGGTTTACGGTTAGCTTCCTAACTTTGTCGACCCTGTTCCGCAATCTGTAACCGTCAACCGTGGATAAAAAAAAGAAAAAAAAGATAGAAAAAGAAAAAGAAACAAAATTGAGCGGACAATTTTGGAACTTTGATTTCGATCATCTCGCGACCAATCGGCTTTGTCTTAAATTTAAACGAACGAGCTCGCAAACGTCTGTCAGAGTTGTAGCTCTTGGAATTAAAGCTTCCAAAGAGTTGAAAGTGAATTATCCTTCCACCAAACTAAGTCCGCGACGGGTTATCCAAGTTTCGGAACTTGAAAGATGCGGAGGAACAGTGGAGAGTTCACGCAAGATAAACACGTTTCTTCCACGTAGTTACACGTGGATATTTTTTATCCAATTCGTTCGAGGTTTACGCTCAACGAAACGGAATCTTTTTGTCCGATAATTGACGAGAAAGATCGAGAGAGGAGTTCGCGGACATTGAAAAATGAACGAGAAAGAAGAGAAATGAAGCTCACCGAAAGGAGCCACGGAAACGTGTTAAACAACTGGTATTGCTGAAGGTTCACCTGTTAAGGAGAATAACGTACATTTCTTTGTAGCTCCAGCTCTTCTTAAAACATGGCTTTAACTGTGTATTTTTAGCTCTTCGTCGTTCTCTCGTCTTCCGCAAGACTTAAGATACTCGATAATGGAAATTGCTTGATAATAATCTTATTAAAATTCCAGGATCAGCGGCCGCGATTCATAATTCAGAAAGCAATATCGGACAATTACGAAAAAAAAGTTTGTAATGTTCAAGATGCGTTGAGCGAAATTCTGATTAAAATTTCACGAAAAATGTACTATGACCGAACGTTGTTTATTGTTCGAACCGATTTGAAAAAGACGGAGGATAAAGATCGGGAAATATATATTTTTTTTTTAATCAAAGTATGAAAATAAAATTGATACAGAGGCAATGAAATTTCCAATAAAGTAAAAGTTTCGAGCCAAGTTGAAAATATTCGATTCGGTCGCGGACAATTTTTTTAACGCGGAATCTCGAGTGATACGATAATCGTCGAGAATAAAAATGTTTATTCCAGCATTGCAACATTCAAGTCGTTGAATATGCATCGTTTGTATCGATAACTCGACGATTCGCGTGACTCTAGATGGTGATTTCAAGGTGAGCGATCGCCTTGGAAATTTTAACAGATATTGCATAAGGCATACTCCTCTCTAATCGATTAACGGATCATTTGAATAAAAGGTTCGCATTATCGAGTTCCGTCGCGTTCGCGCGTAGCGTGTCTGGCCAACACCGACTGATTCTATTCACTACGTATCTACGAGCAGATCCGGAATTCTCATAAAATTTATCCACGCTTACACGACAGCTATCCATCGAAAAAAATTATTATTTTATCTGCACTTCAGTGAGAAAATAAAGGAAAAGAAAAAATAGGAATTAACTGGGAAATTTTCGAGGATAAAGATAAAAATTACTAATCACAAATTTAATATAATTATAAATATAAAAGAGCTATCCTTCGAAAAAATTATTATTTTATTTGCACTTCAGTTAGAAAATAAAGAAAAAGGAAAAATAGGAATTAAAATAGGAATTAACTGGGAAATTTTCGAAGATAAAGATAAAAATTTAATACGATATAATTATAAATATAAAAGAGCTATCCTTCGAAAAAGATTATTATTTTATCTGCACTTCAGTTAGAAAATAAAGAAAAAGGAAAAATAGGAATTAACTGGGAAATTTTCGAGGATAAAGATAAAAATTTAATACGATATAAATATAAAAGAGCTATCCTTCGAAAAAGATTATTATTTTATCTGCACTTCAGTTAGAAAATAAAGAAAAAGGAAAAATAGGAATTAACTGGGAAATTTTCGAGGATAAAGATAAAAATTTAATACGATATAAATATAAAAGAGCTATCCTTCGAAAAAGATTATTATTTTATCTGCACTTCAGTTAGAAAATAAAGAAAAAGGAAAAATAGGAATTAAAATAGGTATTAACTGGGAAATTTTCGTGAATAAAGATAAAAATTGCTAATTACAAATTTAATACGATATAATTATAAATTTAAAAGAGAGGCATTACTGATTATAAATTTACTGCAATATATTTTATCACATTTAATCATCTTCTGAAATGAACGATCGGCTAAAGCACGAAAGAAATTTTACCGCGCAAATTGAAGTTTTACAGAATCACGTTTTTTTTTTTTTCTTTCCTTTGTTGTTCAAATACAATCGAAGAAGTGACTAACACGACGAAAATTAAGAATCAGCGTGTACCTTGAACTGACTAGTTAGTACCATTGGAAAAAGATAGAAGCAATTGTTAAACATCAGATAGGATCCGCTTAGACACGCGTAGACGATCAGTATCGAGCGTGTCTGATATCGTGATGTATGATTATCCGAGCACGCACGAACGTCCTTCAAGATCCGTATCCTTGCTCCTTTCACGCGTTCTGGGACTGGATACATTTTCAGTCTCTATAAACGCGTCTAACTGCCGGTCTTGCCATTAAAGCATTCCAACCGGTTAGTATAAATTGTGTGCGTTGACCTAGCGAATGAAACGAGCGTGCGAGGTGCGAATGTGTATTTGAAAGGAACGATTCTCGATGCACGTGTCGATGCACGAGGAAACTTTGTTCGACTCTTTGAAACGACTATTTTTGACTAATTGGCCTCGAGGCAGATTTCACTCGAAGCATTCTTTTCCTCTTTTTTTTTTTTTTAACATCCTGTGTCTTCTAAGGATGAGCCTTCTAGCAGTGTTCAAGAGATCGCCATATTTCTCTATTATCTTCATTAGGCAAACTAGAGCAAGAGAGACACCGAGGAATTTGAAGGTTGAGTAAACATTTACAGCAAACGAGTTGCAGAAGGGCAATTTTGTAAGAAAAACACGACGAGGTAGGAACTAATGTGATATTAACAGAGATCGTGGTGCTCTTTAATCCTTTCGGTACGGCGTTCATGAGGCCACCATGAGTTTGTTTTACCGAGCGCGCACGTATCTAAAGCGTGAAGGATCGTCCATCACTTGGGAACACTGAGGGTTAATAGCGCTGGGAATCGAAATACTCTTGCCTTGAATATTAACAGCGAAAAGAGAACACTGGATCTTTATTTTCCTAAGAAAAAAAAACAGAAGAAAAATATCACCGTTCGTAACAAAATATTAAAGTAACTTTGACGGTGAAATTTAATTAATTACCCGAAAGAACGTGAGAGAAACGTGATTTCAAACGAAAGATTCACGAAACAACGCGCTGTCGACGTTGCTGAATCAATTTGTTCAAAGAGGTCTCGCTAATTATTTCCAACTCTCCTTGCGTCGGAGCGATTTTGTCGTCCGTAGGCCAAGATACGCGTGTCCCACTATCGAGAAATTAGAGGGGAATTAGCATAACCGGATTCCGCAGAAACAGAAAAGCTATTAAGTATGTTGGAAACTCGGCTTATGATTCGATTACGTTCTCCGTTTTAGAGGAAACCTCGAGGAGCAACAACGACGTTCCGAACTACGTCTAACATTTTCCGTCCATTTGCATAGTTATCACGTTTCCCGGAGTTCCGACGGAGAAGCTCGAAATTAGAAGACGATATCTATCGATACGGATATCGATAGTCTCCCTCGAATGCTATAGAAGAATGTAATAAATCTATATAAAGAAATCTATATGAACAATATAATAAATTTACTGTAAAAAATAAATTCTACTATAAAGAATAATTTCTACTATCTCTAATATAAAATTCTACTATAAGGAATAATTCTATGAATTTATTATGTAATATATATTGTAGTAGATTTACAGAATTATACAAATTCTACTAGAATAAATTCAATGCAATTCTATGCAATATATATCTATATGTAATAAATTATACCACACAACGAGTTCTGAAAACTTGTCGTTTAAAATATTCAAAATCAAAAGTTGCTTATAAATAATAAAATCACGAACGAAACGATCCTAGTTACCTTGCTCGATCGAAGTAAAAGAAATAAAGAAATCCGTCGAAACGAAATGAATTAGTTTTGTCGCCGAGTAAAAAAAAAATCGGCGCTATTAAACTGGAATGGCGGTCGTTGCAATTGGTCTCAATTTATTGGTCGATTAGCGCGTCGTTTCTGCGATAGAACGACTTAACACGGGGATTTATTTCGAGTTCCCCGTTCCCCGTGACGTTTCGAAATTGTAATCCCGGCGAACCGCCACGGGAACAACCGTGCACCCTCCTCCGCCGTAGCAGATTTATGCTTTGATCCAAGAACCGACGATCCCCGAATTTCCGAGATTTTAATCAACAGCGGGCCAACGATTTCGACTCGCGCCACTGGTAGTTGTGTAATTTCGTTTAAAATCCCCTAAAATGTTCTTTCGCGCTTTACCAATCAGTGAAAAGTAATTTCCAAATTATCGTGTTAATTTATCATGCGTGGCGACAGTTTCGAGGGTGAAATCCCGAATAATTCATCGACTTTTGGTCTCGTAACCGTGACTCCCTGAGAAAGACGACGGTCGATACGTCGAGTGGCAGTCGATACAAGAATTGCAAACAGATAACGAAACGTCAGTCGAACGGAGGATGTCTCAGTCGCGCTGATTGGAATTTCTCTGCGAGCGGAATATTTTCCGAACGGGGAAGGGAGGAGGAGGGGGAAGATTCATCCGCGCGACAATTTCTCAATAATTTTTTTCCCCGTGTTCGAGGAACGAACGACGGAGGCCTCGATGTTTATTGCAATTTCTTCATTGGACGGACGGTGACGCAAATTCTAATTCGCAATTAACGGAATGTAATGAGGGGAACGCCAAACACGGCCAAACGGATAAGAGTTAATTGCGTTTCACGGCGAACGAACGAAATCATACTTTTTCTTTTCTTTTCTCTCTCTCTCACTTCCTTCATTTTCGATATTGAAATTACTCTATTAATTCCTGTAAGTTTACAAAGTTCAAAATATTTAAATTTTTATTATATAATTAAAATATTACTCATTCTATAATTAATGTAATTAATATTATAAATAAAAATAATAAAATTACATTAATTATATTAATTAATAAAAATTTAAATATCTTAAATATAAAGTTATAGGAACAAACAAAGTGACTTCGATATCAAAAATTAAAAATAATAATCTTTTCTAAAATGGAAAAAAAGAAAAGGTATTGAAAATGGTAATATAAATTTAAAAATTGGATTAAATCCACATTCAAATGGAATTTTTTTTCTAAATTAATTTTTCACTTATTGAAAAAAATTTATTCAAATTAAATATAAATATTGAAATATATATGAGAAATAGAATAAATATTATATATATATATATAAATTATATATATATTATAATATATATAAATTTTTTAATCGAAAATTAAATGTAATATTATTATACTATGTATATTGCGTCAGTCGTGGAATAATCGTACCGCGAAATTACAGAGTAATTCTAACAAATAAACCACGAAACATTAATATAAAATTATCAAACATTAATATAAACATCATCGAACAGGCAATTTTAATACGTACCTCTACGAGTTGAATGATATATCGTCAGCCGTGAGGAACGCCAACTATTCAACCGCGCAAATCACAGAAAATATTGTATTTCAGCACCGTAACCGAATCCCGCATTAGAGAGATTGAGGTTCGTTTCTATCGGGAATATTTGATAATTTTCGGCACGCGATTTTCGTTTCGTTCTGCCTCGTTCCCGAGGATTCTCTTTTGAAGAGAACGAATCACCGCATGGACACGGAGTTGCAAATTTCCTCTCGATAATTTTACAATTTTATAAAACCGTGGACGCGGTTCCAACTTGATACATTTTGCCAATTACCGAGACAGAAGTTATTTTGTAAATGACTTGATAACCTCACCTTTGAATCGATCTTCTTCGTATCTTTCCTTCAAACTCTTGACGACACTCCGCCAATTTCTTTCAAGCTCTTTCTCTTCTCTGTTCAAAGTGGAGCCGCGAATCGTTCCTCGCACACGGGTGTAACGCAACGAACAAAATAATACTGATCGGACATGGAACCGCCAACCTTCATCCTGCTGTGCCCCACCTCGCCGTCTTTTCACTGCGTGAGAACACCGAGGTACAGGTGTGTATTTGAGTAGGGATTTCGACGTTTCTCGCGAGTCGAACCGCCGGCTCTGTATTTCAAACACATGGTCGACCGTTGATCCGAGGATTCTGCCACTTCCTCGTGGATTTGGACGCGACACGAGGTTCGAGAAAGAAACTCAGCGCGTTTGGTTTCCCCCCTTCTTCCCCCTCCCAAGAAAATCGATCAAATCGAAACTGCAACGCTGAATTTTTCCACCTCTGTGTTTCCCTTTTTTCCAATTTACAATTTACGAATTGTCTTTCGTCGAATTATGCCTCTTGTTAAATATTGACAAGTTGACACGCTGAGCCTACTAAATAGAAGTTTGTATTTGTAACGACACGTAAGCGTGTACACCGCGAGCAGTGTTTGTGCAACGTACGATAACACGCTTCGCCTGCAATCAAAAGATTATGATAATTCGTTTGTGAAGTTTTTCAGTAATTGCATTCTTAACAACTTCTTTAATAGATAAATGATTATTACGCTTGTTATCGTCTGAATGATCCAGAGTTGTATGGAGTGATATCCAAAGCAAGGCCAACTCGTGCAATTATTATCAACAATCGAACGTAAGAAATATCGGCGATTCTTTCTTGCGTGAATGTTCCAAACCGTGATCGAGGAGTATGAATCAATGACAGCTTAATGACAGCTGTGACAGTGGTCATTTAATTGCTTAATTAAATGGAATTATGATAATCAGATGCTTCTCTCTCTCTCTTCTTCCGGTTGTAAATGCGGACACGCGTATACGGTCTTCGTACGAACGCAACGGTGACGTAAGATTTTTATTCGAGAGATCTCTATCGAGGCACGTTCTCGTCGAATTAATTATACGCGTTGTTGCAAATATCCTGGAAAGCGTACGAATCGTGGGAAAATAGATTCTTTTCATATTGGCCAATGAGCGAAATGTCGCGAATATACAGGGTGTTTCGTAACTTGTGGGAGCCCACTTCGGGAGCTGATTGTACGCCTAAAAATAATGAAAAAAGTCATATAAATATATTTCCTATCTGTCTTCGTTTATGAGATACAATGAATTTTCTGTTTTAACTATTTTTAGAAAAGATGCGCGAAATGACCACGTTGCATTTGAAGACAAGCCTGCACGCGTCTTGTCATTCATCTGGTTACTCTCTCTATCATTCCTGGTGTTTCTCGAATTNCGTATACAATAGATTTTAAATGTCCCCACAAATGAAAATCTAATGGATTCAAATCCGGAGAACGAGCAGGCCATGCAATAGCACCTCCACGACCAATCCATTAATTTTTTAAAGTAATTTTTTAGGCAATTTTTAAATCAACACTTTGCAAATAAATTAAAGTTTAATTAAAGTTACGCGGCACACGTCAGATATCAAACGTGTCCATTAATCGTCGAATCCATTAATCGTGCCAGGCTTCTCGTGCCTTCTCTAACAGAACAAAAAATTCCTTCGGAATCCGTTTTAAACGGAAGCCTGAGCCTTGATTTATCCGCGTCCTCCGCGAGAATCGTTACTTTTGTTTCCGAGTACTTTCTTCGGAAAGATAATTTATGAACAGCCATTAAAAACAGTCATCGTGATAAACGAGCATAAGTTTCGTTTGAAATCTGCTTTCGAGTCGAATATTTTCCTAATCGCCTGTAGCGTTGAATGGAAAGAGGAACAATTAAAATGTAACTACACGTCGTCATGATGAGTTTCTTAATCAATAGATAATTTCCACAAAAAAAAAAAAGAAAAAAAAAAAAGAAAGAAAGAAAATGAAAAACCAATTGAAATATCGATTCTCGGGGCGATACACAGTTTGGAGTTTATGTTTCATCGGGGAACACAAACGCGTGAAATCACATTGGCATTTCTGCGTCGTAGGGTATCTCTCGGTAATACAACTTGACAGTTTGTATGTCCAGGAAATTGGCCTCGATAGATAACTAGCGCCGCGGCAACAATAGCTGGCCACCGAAGTTTCCATTTCTCGTTGTTTCATCTTCCAGGCAGACAATGGAGATTGAATTACACGTCCACGTTTGCGCGGAAATTCGGTTATTTATTAATTGTTCTCGTTCGGCGTTCGACTATTTCGCCCTGTAATATTATCGCCCTGCGAGTTACCACTTGTGGACGTAATATTACGCTGCGCGGGAATAATTCCGCACCCGGGAATGCAGGAAACGAGTGAATATCGGAAGGTAATGTAATATAAACGTTCGAAATCTGCTGATTTATGCGGACTTCTTATTCTTATCATTTAATTGAGATCGTCAAATTATTAATTGACGGCAGAGATTAATTTTTCTACCAGCAGATTAATTATTAATTTCTGTTAATTACTAAAAGTTGGGTTACTGTGAACGAGATATCTCGTGACTTAACTTTCATAACTTCGAAGGTTTCTGTAAATGAGATATATAGTCGGTGATAACGGTAAAGGAATTGAGATTACCGAATGAACGCTGCGTCTTGCAAATTGACTTTTATTCAAATCGTTAGACGAGCTTTTACAGTGAAGAAACATTCTGCGAATTACTTCACTCGTCAAGGAGATTCTTCCAACAGGAAACCTTATTTAACCTGTGTTTTTTTTTTTGTTTTAAACAACAAATTTCCATAACGGTACGCGCAGTAAATGATAAAATGTTAAAAGCAAATATGAATCTCATAATGGAGATTCACGTGTGAGTTTACCGTAAATATTTAGCCTTGTTCCTTAACTAAATATTTTATGAAAAAAAGAAAATAGGACAAAAGACAGCAATTGGGTACTATAAATTTTAATTACGTCGGCGCTTTGTTAATTATTTACAGTCGGAAAGGTCTACAATAACTTTTATCGTGCGTGCCGCCATTACGTCGGTGATAAACCGTCGTAAATAATCGAGATAGTCATCGTTGGCTGATAATACACCGCTCGGTCGAATTAAAAGTTTCTGACTGCGAGATACAAGCACGTACATGTACGTATGCTCGGGAGCCAATTTATAATTAACGTGCGAAAGTTGGGGGTTAGTCGGTGCCGGGTATCGAGCTCGGGTATAATTAAACCTTTCTCTGCAACACACTGGTAGTTGAACAATTTTTTTAAAAATATACCAAAATTCGATCCGGCCATTTTCCAAAAGGAGAAAAAAAAAAAAAAATACTCGTATTTCAGAACTTGATACCGTATTTCTCCATCGGGTCGAAGTAACCTGATTCATTCCCGTAATTAACGGTGACAATTACGCAGCGGATGAATAATAAATGCGATGGAATATTTATGAGAGCGGTCGATCAATTATTTAAAATCATTTCGCGTTCGCTGTATTATTTACCAGAGGCGATTAAAAAATCAATGAATCCATTATATATATGAGATCGAAAGTGTCCGAGCGAGTATTGCATCGTGCTTTCATTTACAATCGATTCGCGGTTTAATTTTAATATCTCGTTTGTTGCTCGTGTTTGCGTTTAATTTCTTTAAAAAAATCTCTGTAATTAAATATACCATGTTTCCTGTAAAGTTAAACAACGTTATCTATAGCTACAGCGTAGAAAGGAACGCGTGTTAATCAGAAATCGTTTGTGAACGACCAACTCGGTTTTTGCAGTTCGTTCTCATTCATAAACCGGTACGCAGATTTTTCCCTCCCATTTTCCTGGATAAACAAGTAGATTCGGGATCAAGGAGAAAGTTTCAACAAAGCAACGAGTTCGCTCTTCGTCGGAGACTCGGCGATGAGGCACGATAAAGCTTTGGAAAAATGTAAAAGGAATTACAGGGGCATCGGTATAAAATCCGAGCTGAGAAGTAAGATAGAAAAGAAGGACGAGAAACGAGTTTCCGAGTGGAGGATTTGCATACTCATTCCCTTCGCTCGTGATCGCGCGTTAATTAAATTTATTTCGAATCGAATTATCACGAGGCAGTTTCCGCGTACTCGTTTTGAAATTCAACAAAGGGATGCGTGGCGAGATTTATTATATTAATCACATACAAAGATTGCGCTTGAATGACGTGCCACGCATCCCGAGAATATTTTGTCCCAATTTGCAACATTTTCTCAGTTTTAAGTATATTTAAATGTAATCAGGCAGAACAAATGATAAGTTTATTACTTCTTAATAATTTCTATCGAGTGATATCGTACGGACGAGTTCAAAATAAAAAGAAAGCGACGAATTATTGTACACGGCTCGGTCACTCGTTATGGTCCGCAAACCAGTTGCCAAAATGCAACATTTTCTCAGTTTTAAGTATATTTAAATGTAACCCAGGCAAAACAAATGATAAGTTTATTACTCTTTAATAATTTCTATCGAGTAATTATTGTATACGGTCACTCGTTATGGTCTGCAAACCAGTTGCCAGCGCAAGGATGATCATCGCGACCAAATCCACGAGATGCAAGATACATATATTACAGCGTATATTATTTGTAAGCTTTTTCAAATGCCTCATTGACGAGATTGACCGCTCGTATGTCGAAGAAAAAGAGATTGATTGATGAAAATTAAAATCTTGAAACAACGACGCGTGTTTTCAGGAAAAAGAAAAAAAAAAACAGAAATTTCCAGTCTCGCAATAGAGATTGTTCGCGTAGTTCCTTTGGTAGTGGCGGGTGTATTCGATCCCTGTCAGTCGCGATAATTCAGTATTCAAATTGAATTCATTCTGTGCTTCTTTCACACAGTCTCGTATCGAAACAGTGACAAATATTTGCCCGTCGACGACAAAGCTACGTTTATTTTTCATTTGTTGGAACACCGTCGAGCGCAAACGTTTCTCGTCGGTACACGACTCGCGAGGCCAATCGCTGGAAATTCACTCGCAATGAGCACCAAGTTCGTTTCTTAACAATTCGACGAGGACATTTCGCATGCAATTTTCCGCGCAACGATTCGATGATTTTAACTTCGAACTCGCCCGTAGAGTTTCATTAATAGTTCCCTCAAATATTTGACAAGAGAAAGATCCGTGAAAATTTTTCACAAAACTTCATTTGGCTTTCATAGGCTCCATTATTTGAACAACTCGTGGCTCGGGCTGCGAAACGAGCAAATTTTTCCAACCAAAAAAGAAAAAAAAAAAGAAAAAAGAAGAAGATTGATTCGTTCTCAGTGATTTCGCGTGACCGAGAAATATGAAGCGAACCCGCGAGATTTAGCGACGTGGATTCCAGCTGGGGAATCGATTTATTTCTCGCGAGTATTTTGCGTATGCTTCATTAATCCGAATGATGTCCGCAAACGATTTGGAAAGCGAAAGTCGATTAGAGAGATATGACGGTCGCGAAATATCGGCGAACACTGCACGCGGAGACCGCTGAAAATAAATTTCCAGCGGCGTTGGATTAGAATTTCAAATAAACCGCGGGAATCGCAGGGAGCAGGAGAAAAAAATGTTTCGGGTGCTAACAAACGAAGGGTTCGTGTGTACTTTGCAGATAGATAGATAGAGAGAGAGAGAGAGAGAGGGGTGAAAGTGGTGTCTCTGAATGAGAAAATTGGCCGAGCGAACAACAAAAAGGGCGCGCAAGAAGCATTACGCAAATATCGACTCGAGGAACTGACGCGTTCGTACCGGAGATCGAAAAAGTTAAGGAACATCCGAATAGATTCCATTTGAATCTTTGTCGAACTTTTTTTCGAAAAGTGTCCCTACGAGAACAGATAAATAAACATTCGTGGAGATGAAAGATTCAGGTAGGATGAGAATTTGTAAAATTTGTCTGTCGAGTGAACGAATGATTTGCTCATTAATAATTGAAATAGTTCCCGAGTATTTGTAGCAAATACTGACCCTGAATGCTGTTCAATAAATATAGGAATGGACTTTTATTTAAATTTTCTGGAATAACTTTTATTATATAGAACATTATTCAAAAGTGTTCCTGAGCATTCCTAAGACACTTCTTTCTATTATCCTACAAAATTCTCAATATTTGTAGCAAATACTAACACTGAATACTATTTAATGAATACAAGAATGGATTTCTAATTAAACGTTCTAAAATTTATTTTATTATATAGATTACAAGAACACTGTTCAGAAGAGTTCCAAAGGAAACTATGAATTTCAGTTGTTAAAACTGTTAAAACTTCAGTCGTCTAAAAGAACTTCCTCACTTGATCTACAACTTAGAAACGAAATTCTGCGAAATTTGTTAATTACAGACGACTTTGCCAGAATCTGAAGTCGCAAATAAAATTGAAGAAGATACATCGTAACAATTGCATTCGGATATCCACGAGTCGCGTGTCAGCTAAATTTTCGTGCGATTCAGCACGATCTTGACCCGGTTTCCAACTTTCGTCCTCCCTGCAAGCCAAGGAGCCGGCGTTTTCTGTCCGATTTTCGCGGAATTAATGCCCGGAACCCGGCGATGCAACAGTCCAACGTGGGGAAAACGACACGGCCGGAAATATATTCCAGAAGCGGCCGGAGTGACTGTCGCGACTTGGTGTTTTGCCCATAGTTGCCCAACGAACGAAATTTTTCAGCCATCGCCTGGGCGCGTCTACTTCTTGCGGCCGTCACGCGCAAAAACCTGGCATCACGAGCGAGCACGGAGAAGAAGATGGATCGGCGTCCATTTAAAATTAAACGAAACGCTCAAACCGAAACCGAGAAAATTCAAGCCACACTCTCGTGCTGTCTTTCACGCGCTGAAACTTTCTTACGCCTCGAGTTTTTCAAACGCTGTCCGAAACCACTCGTTCGGCGAAGTCGAAGCGCTTTCTTCAGGAGAAATCGTGCTTCGTCGACGTTTGGATCGCCGAAACGGTTAATTCCGAATTCGTCAAGCTATTCAACTTGTCCGATATGAATTCTCGAGACATCCTCGTCTCCATCTTTGCCCACTTCAGCGAGAAAAACTCGTTTCGAGAAGATCGATATTGTGCTTTACGCGGAACAATTTCGCGTCTCGTTACACCCCCTCCCCCCTCCCGGGGGCGGGAGGGTAAGAATTCCGCGAGAATGCTCGGTTCTCGCTACGGAATTTTCATCGTGCGAATAACGGGTGTCGGCGAATTCGTTGCCATCGAAAAATTCCTGGTATCGCGCAACAACTCGCGAAAGGAGCCATCGGCGTTGAGAATTTCTTTCAGTGTGTTCACCACTCTTTAGTATCACTTCTTAATGATGTAAAGATCTACTATTTTATTATAAATGTAATAAATCGAATTCGCCACCTCTAGTTACCGATTCATTGTAAATTAAGGTGTCAGCGCGTTAAATGTCGTTTAAATAATTTAAATAATTTAACTTCTAACAATAAGTGAAACGTTGAGAAAATTTTACTGAAAAATCTCGAAATTTCAGTTCATCGTCAATTGCGCGTTAAATCGATAAATTACTAACTTCTGAGTGAAACATCGAGATCTTTTACCGAAGGTTTCAACTTATTTTATGAAAGAAATGATGCCAGCCAGCTCATCGATCCAGCATCACTTGCACTTCAAAAGTAAATGTTTGAAGAATCTTCTGTATTCTCGCGTTCCTCACTTCATCAGTGTTCTCTGAACAATCGTCGAGCTGTTTATCATTTTGCAAAACATTGCCACGCATCTACCGATCGATCAATCTTCGCAACGCGACTTCCAGACGACTGTTTGAAATTCTAATTGCCCGTTCTCGCGTTCCGCCGCATCGCCAGGATTGAAACATAAATAACAACGAGTTCCACGAGATCGATGTGACTATGTAGGAATAGTAATCACGCGGTGCGCCTAGATTGCGGATGAATCCGCAGAAAATTCTTAACAGTGTAAAAGATTGTCGCGAGGGACGACCTGATTCTTGGGTTTTCGGCAATTTTCGTTTACGGAAATACTTTTCATTTGTCAGGAGAGCTCTTTGTTCGCGGAGAGATTCGTCCCGAACGGGGCTGCGCAATCTACGGGATTTAAAAGACGTTTCATTTAACTGAAATACAGCCAAGAAACGTTCTTAACGGCATGGTTCAATGATTTGTCGACTACGTTTCTCACGCGATGTACAAAATTCATGAAACTCGTGATTCCTTTTTGGGAACGAAACGATGACATATTCCTTTCCTCAAGATTCTGTTCTGATTTATTCATTTGTTATACGGATAATAAGTGCAAAAACCTGAGCGTTCCTCGATTACGACGAAGATGATGCTTCGAAACTGCTGGCAAACTGGAGGAAGTGGAACGTATCAAACTGCAAGCAGAGTTCCCTTGTCGAGCGTGACAAATTTTCATTAACTTCTTGCGAGGAAGTTGGCCCTCTTTGTGCCAAAGGTATTTCCCTGCTTGCAGATTCACGTGCAGTAACTTACAGTAAAGATTAAAAACGAGCAACTGCTCATGGTTTTTAAATATGAACGAAAGTTGTGAAAAATAAAACTCGTTGCAAGATTCGTTAGCATGGATAGTAAATCGTACAGTGTAATTTCACAGTCACAGCGATCGTTTAAATTACCACTGATGGTGATATAATTTGGCAACGAGTCGCCGAGCAAGGATGCGAAGTTTTCATGCATTTGAAATTACGTCCCAATTTCGTTACATCACTGTGTCTTTAAGTTCAAAAATTTTTCACGAATTCTGGAAAGATATTTTATCCAAAGAAATTCTCTCTCTCCCAGATCCATCCAATTTCAAGCGTGCGTCTTCTTGTTTCCTCGATGATGTTAAATATATATATATATATATGTGTGTATGTATATGTGCACGGCAAGAAAGGAGGCAATTTGTCTGGATTTTCCTTTCGAACGAGGAAAACTCGCCCCTCTTCTTCTTCTTCAACGGTTCGTTCGCGCCTGAAAAATCCGTCGAGTGCATTTGCACGTGTCGCCGAGTGCCGAATAATTGCCGGCTAACGATCGCAATTAATTAGAATCTTTCCGTAAGCGTCGAAGACGCGGGGACAAAGCGGGGACGATCTTGAGAGAGAAATCTCACTTATTCTCGGCGCTGTGTGTAAGTTCGACCAATTCGTTTAGCAGTAATTGCAGCGCAACGCTCGTAGCACGTGAAAATCGTAGCACGATAGGATAGAAATTTCGCGAGGACCAAGAGGACGGTATTAACGCTGGAACTACTACTGACGATCAAAGCGTGACGCTTTAATCGGTGGCATTAAAGTAAGAAAAAAGTGAAAAGACTTCGTAACGCGATAGATAGAATACAGAAATCGTTACATAAAAAAAAAAAGTACTTACATTCATTTGTTTCATTTGTTTTCTATGAAATATCTAGGAAAAATTGTAAATATGGTTATAAATTTTGACCATTTCTTGGTAGTTCTGGTGTTATTACCTCACTTTTATTCTGAGGAAAAATTTCGAATTAATTGAGAAATCGTATTGTTAAGAATTTCTTTGTACTGAGAAGATGTTGGACTGAAAAAATAACACAGAGACAAAAGAAAAGATCGGCGCGTGTGTTAATAAAAATTCATAAACATTTCTACTTCCAAGAAATTTCATTTGCAGCATTTGAATCATTAATAATGAATTGGTTAGTGAGTCTTGAAAACAATTTCACTCGTGGTTTTCGAGATTGCAAGGTTCTGAAAATTATTTCTTTGACCAGGAGTCGACACACACCTGGATATAAATCGTATTGGAAAAATCGCAATAACGACGGGGCAAAAAGCGGGCTCGAAGTTTGTTTGAAGCCAGATTACCAGAGGACGAGTCGTTCCTTTTCCATCGCGGAGGGAAAGTTTTGATTGGGAACGACACGCGTTTTTTCATACGCGGCTTCATTAAATCCGCGAATTATTAATTTCCCCGGATGTTGACGACGTTTCACAGGGAACGAGCTCGTCAGTTCAGTCGGCCCTGTTTCAAAGAAACTTCGTGGAAAATTTAATTAAACATAGCGCCGGCGAAAGATGCTGCGGCTCGAAGTGAAACTCGGAGAGTTAGATCGTGTTTTCGCCGAATTTTCGTCTGTCAAATAAATATTTCGTACTCGTGAAACTTCGAGATTATTTCGTTTGCCAGTTAATTACGAGAATTTGTAATCTGAAGTTCCACGAACTTAATCAACAATCAGTGGTCTGATTTATTCGTATATTTTTCCTGTGCGACTAGGGATTGAACACGAACGAAGAAACAAGCTCACGGCTGTTCGCGCGTATTCGGAAACGTGGAAATTCGCGAGTATTTCGTTGAAAAGTTGACTATTAATAAACGCGACGACGTTTACATTTAACTGGGGACGAAAGGCTTTCCCTCTGACGTCTTCTCTTCCTTTATCAAAGCCGCTTCGTGGAAAACGATGCTCGGCAAAGTCGGCAAAAAGCTCGGCAAAAAGCTATCGGGAAATATTTAAACGGGGACGAATTTAATATTTGCTACCCGATGGGGAAATATTGAGGCAAGAGCGTCGAAAGCAAAACAAATGGCTGAACTCGCTCCTCTCGGACGATGTAAAGATTTTAATCCTTGCTGATTTCCTTTGAGTGCGTACCGCGCCGAGTTCTTTCTTTAGTGAAGTGCCCTAAGGGTCGAGGTTTTCTCAGAAACACGAAATTTTTCTAAAAGAATTTCTTTTGTTTCATTTTTCATTCCTCTGTTGTTCCACCAGTTATCATTTTTTTCCTATTGAAAGACAATGCGTATCTTGAAAGGCAGTCTTTCTCGGACCCTTGCCCTTTAACCTCTTGCGTTGGAATGACGTCCCACGCACGTCGAGAATTTCTTGCTCCAAAATTGCAATATTCTCTTAGTTTTAAGTAATATTTAAGTAAAACGAAATAGGCAGAACAAATAATAAATTTATTACTTCTCAATAATTTCCATACCGGTGATATCGTGCCGACGAGTTCGAAAAGAAAGCGACAAATTATTGTATACGGTTCGGTCGCTCGTTATGGTCCGCAATCAGTTGCCAGCGCAAGAGGTTAATCTTAACGTGCCACACACGTCGAGAATTTCTTGCTCCAAAATTGCAATATTCTCTCAGTTTTAAGTAATATTTATGTAAAACAAAATAGGCGGAACAAATAATAAATTTATTACTTCTCAATAATTTCCATACCGGTGACATCGTGCCGACGAGTTCGAAAAGAAAGTGACGAATTATTGTATACGGTTTGGTCGTTCGTTATGGTCCGCAATCAGTTGCCAGCGCAAGAGGTTAATCTTAACCTTCCACACACGTCGAGAATTTCTTGCTCCAAAATTGCAATATTCTCTCAGTTTTAAGTAATATTTATGTAAAACAAAATAGGCGGAACAAATAATAAATTTATTACTTCTCAATAATTTCCATACCGGTGACATCGTGCCGACGAGTTCGAAAAGAAAGTGACGAATTATTGTATACGGTTCGGTCGCTCGTTATGGTCCGCAATCAGTTGCCAGCGCAAGAGGTTAATCTTAACGTGCCACACACGTCGAGAATTTCTTGCTCCAAAATTGCAATATTCTCTCAGTTTTAAGTAATGTTTAAGTAAAACGAAATAGGCAGAACAAATAATAAATTTATTACTTCTCAATAATTTCCATACCGGTGATATCGTGCCGACGAGTTCGAAAAGAAAGCGACAAATTATTGTATACGGTTCGGTCACTCGTTATGGTCCGCAATCAGTTGCCAGCGCAAGAGGTTAATCTTAACCTGCCACACACGTCGAGAATTTCTTGCTCCAAAATTGCAATATTCTCTCAGTTTTAAGTAATGTTTAAGTAAAACGAAATAGGCAGAACAAATAATAAATTTATTACTTCTCAATAATTTCCATACCGGTGATATCGTGCCGACGAGTTCGAAAAGAAAGCGACAAATTATTGTATACGGTTCGGTCGCTCGTTATGGTCCGCAATCAGTTGCCAGCGCAAGAGGTTAATCTTAACGTGCCACACACGTCGAGAATTTCTTGCTCCAAAATTGCAATATTCTCTCAGTTTTAAGTAATATTTATGTAAAACAAAATAGGCGGAACAAATAATAAATTTATTACTTCTCAATAATTTCCATACCGGTGACATCGTGCCGACGAGTTCGAAAAGAAAGTGACGAATTATTGTATACGGTTCGGTCGCTCGTTATGGTCCGCAATCAGTTGCCAGCGCAAGAGTTAACTGACGTAGATATTTTAGGAAAATATACGAGCAGCACAGTGGAGGAAATGGGAGTTCCCTGAAATTAGCGCAATTTCGTTTGCGAGCTCGTTCAAATAAATCATCCCTCCCTCGTACGCTCTCCGTAAATACCTGGGGACACCCGAGTTTCTTACCAGTTCCCTGCTGACGACATAGTAAAAGATTTGTAATTGTACGTCGGCGGTAAAAAAAATTTACAATCGGGGGAATCATAAAAATGGCGAGTCGACTGGGCTGCCGTTGAATTTTCTCGGACATCCACGGACTGTACTTTATCAAATGAAACTAGGTTGTAGAACGAAGGAAGAAACAGACCAGCAGGGAGCAATTATTACCCGCGACGACTTATAAAAGGGACGAAACGTAATTAGCCAGAACGCGACGAGTCGCGAAACGTTTTCTAATTTAGTAATTGCAGTTAGATTCGCGGAATTGTACACTCGTTAGGAACTTGTTACAAGCGGCTAGCAGCAGCTGCCAGTCGAAGTTTCTAAGCAGTTAGGCGCGGGGAATTTGCATTGTGAAGCGGAGAAGCCGGCCCCGACGCTTCAACTTCGCAACGATTGACATTTAAAACACGTGGACTTTGTTTTGTCCGTCTCGGAAGCTCGACGTTACGCGAGATCCAGCGTGTCCAGCTTGAAAATGGATCTGCAATCATACTCTTCACAACGAGAACATGAATTGGAGCCTGGTAAAAACGAACGTCCACGTGTTGTGGAAATGTGAAAAAATTTCGATTTGTCATTTCGAAAAATTATACGCAGATTGCCTCTTTTGTATTTCCAAGCGCGTATCCAATAATAAAAATATCTCCTCTTTAGTTTCACTTCAGTCGTTTCGACGCGCAGTTCTCCATGAAAATTTGAGGACTGACTTTATCCCGGCGAAATTTCGCCAAACGTTTATTTCTCGGGTTCGAACGAGGGGAGAATGGCATTATCCACGCGTTACGTGCTTCCGAGGGTGAAAATATAAATATTTAAGAGTTTTCCCCGTTGTTGAGAGGAACGCCGCGTTCCCAAAAGGATTTTTACCCGTGTAAGGTTATGTTGCCTTCTTCGAGCGACATTTATCCTTCGCGAAGTTTTCGACGAAATTGAATTAAATTAAACTCGTAGAGAGACCCTTCGTTTCTTGCAGTTCTGATAGCCAAACGTTCGATACTACAATTTTATTTAAATAGCCATTTTGTTTAAAAAATTTCCATTTCAGGGACTGGGTGGCGCTTCAAGACGATATACGAGTACAGAGTACACAAGTTCTTATTTAGAATAGTTCGAACGCGTACCGAAATTTCTATTAAATTAACAAAATTAAAAGTCGCCCATTCTGATGACCACGTTGGGTAGCTCCAGTGTTATCAATGTAGTCGAGATCCTCTTTACAGTCGAGAATCTATTTAGATCAAGTTCCAGACCTGTTGCGAATTGCGTCCAATCGGACGAAATACCTCTGTGTTCCATTTAAATTAATTCCACCGGGACAAGACTGCCTGGAAAGGAGGAAATCAGCGCGATGTAAGTGTAATTGGAGAACGGTTCAATTGAACACCATTAGGGAATGGACGCGGTTTACACGAATAACAGCGCGAATGATCGGTCGTACGAAGATGCGAACGACGGTTTTCAGAGCGGTCGATTTCCACCGTAGCACGTGAAACAGGGGGATGGGGGGAGAATTGTCCCGTCGTGCTCGTTTCAATTTCATTTATAGCCCAACTTCGTTCACCTTTTCACGGCTGTGCGAGCCCCGGAGACGTGAAAATGTCACGACTTTACACATACACACGTAGGCACACACGCGTGACTTTATTATACCAGTTACTTCCGGGCGCGAACTGTTACCAAAACGGGGGGAATTAAAATTAAATTAAACGAAGCCGCGGTAATTGCCGCCGACGGCATTTTTATTAATCCCTCGGTGCTCGAAGTCGCATTTTCGCGTGTTTTTTTCTTCTTTTCCTCTCTGTTTCTCGGCACCAACGTTCGGCTGCGAATTGAACTTACGAGGAGGTTTCGAAATACCGTTCCCGAACAAGAGAAACCGTCCTCGTTTCGATTCTTCGTACGCAGACACGCGAGCGAAAAAATACGCGAATGGTTCCGATGGGGACCACGAAGGGGAATCACGTGGTTTTAACGTGCAATGACACTCGTGTGCCGTTCGATTTGAAACTCGAAGTTGGAAGAGAAATTTCATTCACTGTCGAGAGACGAAATTTGGGTACCTTATGTCGTGCACTGAACCAAGGAGAACTCGCATAGTAGCTCGAGATCGTAGTTTCGTTAGATTAGACAGAATGAAGTTCGAAACAAACGGCTATTCCTCGTCGTTCGATTTTTGGAAATTTTGCAAAATTAAAGTCGAAGTATTTCCTGGAATATATTTGTAAATCGTATATTTGTAATTGTACAATAAATTAATAATATTTCGATATACGTAGGGAACGTCGAGCTGCGTCTAATGGATCAGTAATTTTTCGATTCGTTCAATCCAGTGTTTGGGAATAAAGTAAAATTAAAAAATTTTCAAAATTCCGATCAAATTTTCGAAAATTTTTGAAAACAAAGTGTGTTTACACTAAAAAAATGTAAACAAACATTGGAAACCAAAACAAATAATCAAAAAAATGTAAATAAATATTGGAAACCAAAATAAACAGACTAATGTTTGCAAACAAAGTGAAATTTCAAAGTTTTCGGAATTCCGATTGCAAATTTTCGAAAATTTTTCAAAATAAAGTGTGTTTACACCAAAAAAATGTAAATAAACATTGGAAATCAAAACAAACAATCAAAAAAATGTAAATAAACATTGGAAACCAAAATAAACAGACCAATGTTTGCAAACAAAGCGAAATTTCAAAATTTTTGATATATATTAATTGTATTTTAATTGCTGTAGTTTATTAAGTGATCTATTATACAGTGAAATCATCTACAACGTGTGTGGACAGTTCATACTGGGTAAGTATAGGTAAGTATTCATATGTTAACTTACTTGTAAGTGAATTATTATGAAACCATTTCTAACACTAGTGGAACATTCATGGACACTGGGTAAGTATAGGTAAGTACACCTGCAATCGGAATTTCAAAAACTTTGAAATTTCGCTTTGTTTGCTAACATTGATCTGTTTATTTTGGTTTTCAATGTTTATTTACATTTTTTTGATTGTTTGTTTTGGTTTCCAATGTTTATTTACATTTTTTTGGTGTAAACACACTTTGTTTTGAAAAATTTTCGAAAATTTG